>NC_051160.1:157974003-158134416 GCF_013339745.2 Dermacentor silvarum
GCTTCTCTATTGAGAAGGCTCATTGGCTGTATTAAAAAAAGCAATTTTGTCCTCATCATTTGTGCTGCATGTAAGCATGAAGAACTTGAGTCATTTACAATGTTACTCAACAAAATTCAGTAGGCGCACGGACCAGAGATCGGATTCTGCATGTGATGAATAGAAGTCCTGAACCTCTCTTGTTCCCCTCGTGTAAGCAGTTTGTAAAAGAGCTTTAACATCACTGAATTGGCCTTCCATTTTATGCACTACTAGATAATTGAGTATCAGCATCCCTTGCTGCATGGTAGCCACGAACAGCAAAATAGTGTTTGATTGTGAGGGTGTAAGCATGCACAATTAAAGAGTGTATGCTGACTATGTAGTGATATTAGTTACTGAATATTGCAAATGCCTCTCAAATTTTGAAAGCAATGATGTTGAGATCACCCTCATGAGATCTTGTCCATATAAGGGCAACATCTGTGTTACAGCTCAGTCTAACCATTATCTGGTTGACAATCTTTTGTACTGTGACACCTGTTTACCTATTACCTGCACTATATTGGACAAATTTTCGCCCGACTCCAATGTACTACATCTATACTATTCCTGCAGATATCCCCAAGACTGGCTGTGTTATAAATGTGAGTCATCTCAAGACATTTTAACATTTGGATTACCAAAAACATGGTTGCACTGCTGCACTGGGAACTTCTGCTGCACAAACTTAGACATGCCGTGTCCGGATTTTATCAGCGGGAAATATTTAGCACTCAACATTTTTGTCATTCAATGCAACAACATTCGATTCAACTAAACACGAGTACTAGTTTATTTCGGTTTGCTACACAGTCTGCAACACCGCAGCGGTAATTCACTCAAGAGAAGCTGCAAACGTTTAACAGCGCCCACCACACATTTATTCACATTACAGACGATTTAAAACACCTCGTATACAGTCATCGGCCGAAACCATCGGCTCACGGTTTTGTGCATTCTCGTAGAATATCTGAAAAAAAAACAAGAAAGACAACTAACGAACCCCATTATACAGCGTAATGTTTACCTTTCGCGTTTTCTAACGACAAATCCACGTACTCGGGAACTTATCGTCGTCACGCTGCGATTCTTTCGGTCTCAAAACACTTTCCAACGAAGGGACGTCACCGCATGCCGCATTTGTCACCACTCCACATGTTTCTTGCGGCGATCTCAGATGTTCTTGCGTTGAGTTAAGTGTTTACTCTAAAACACGCGGCGATGGTTGACGCACTTAGCCGTTGACCCAGTTAACAGGTGATCTCAACTACAGTATATCTCAACTCTCGTGTGATCTTTCCGATCTCCCTCCAAGCACGCCGGCCATGTTCTCATGTTCACGTGACGCGCCAGGTACTTCACAGCGTCATAAGGAAAGCACAGAGGGGGAAAAAAAATTTCTGGGGACAACCTAGGGAGGAAATATCTCGTGTGACGTCAGAGCATCTATTGTTCACCGGGTCCAGCCGAGCTGCGGCGAAACGCATGTGGCCGTACAGCACCCTCGCGGAGGCCACCGCGTTGTAGACCCGCAGTGCAAGGGTGGGTGAGCAGCCCTGGCCGCGGGCCATGAGGGAACGTGCTGCACACGCCACCCGTCTGGTCCCCTTGCGAAGGGCCGCCACGACCGGTTGCCAGTTGAGCCGGTGGTCCACCAGGAGGCCGAGGTACCGTACTCTCCGTCGCCACGGGAGGCTCGCCCCACGAAGGGTGAGACGCGGGGCGTCATATAGCGGCCGCCGTAGCGAGGGTGAACCATCAGCGCCTCGGTCTTTGCCGCCGAGAGGGTGAGGCCGATGCCGGAGATGTACGCGTCGACCGCATCCAGCGCAGACTGCACACACCTGCGCACCGCCCTGCCCCGCTCGATTGGGCCAGCGGCGAACAGGGCAATGTCGTCCGCGTACACCGCGACACGAACCTCGTACTCAGGCAGCTGGGGGATGTAGTCGCCGATGCGCGCAAGCGCGAGGTTGAAGAGGAAAGGGCTCAGCACACTGCCCTGCGGCACACCAGTCGAGACCGCGCGCGGCTGGCTGAGCACTTCCCCCACGCGCACACGCATCGTACGACCACTGAGGAACGCCCCCACGTAGCGGAGCATCCTCCCGGCGATCCCCATGGCACGGAGCGTGTCGAGGATGGTGGCGTGCGGCAGCTGGTCGAAGGCGCTCACCACGTCGAGAAGAACGAGGTAGCTCGCGTCCCCGCGGTGCTTGGCCTCCTCGAGTGTAGCGACGACATCGGCCAGGGAGTCCGCGGTGGCTCGAAGTCGGCGGAATCCGCTCTGCTCTGCCGCGAAGGTGTCGAGCGCCTCGGCAATCCATTCGAGGCGCCGAAGCGCCATGGCCTCGAGCACCTTGCCCGCAGCAGACGTGAGGGAGACTGGCCTGTACGAGGCAGGGTTGCTGGGTGGTTTGCCGGCTTTCAGCAGCGGCACCACCACTGCCTCGCTCCACTCGCTCGGAATGGTGCCAGTCCGCCAGACCTCGTTGAAGGCATCCAGCAGGAGTTGAAGTTGGCCGCTGTCGAAGTTCCGCAGCATCTGGTATGTGATGCCGTCGGAACCGGGAGCAGAGCGGCGCTTACGTGCTGCCAGCACCGCGCGCAGCTCACCGATAGTGAAGTCAGCTGCGCACAGTGCGTCAATCTCCGCCAGGATGCCCGTTGACGGGAAGTAGCGCTGCGGGGCCATCAGCTCGCGCCTGGGGTGGGGCTGGGGCTGCAGGATCGCCGTCGGCCTCGACGATACTGCGGGTGGTGGGCAGAATGTGGCGGCCAGCAGCTCTGCGAGCTGCGCGCTGGTGATACCGCGTGCCACCGCGATGGAGAGTGCGGGGCAGCGCGGCACACGGGGCCGCAGGATTCCGCCGAGGATGCGCCAGGGACGCGAGCGAGCGCGCGCATCGTCAAGGGAGAAGCACAGACTGGCCCAGCTCGCATTGCGACGCTGCCGCGCATGGCGACGACAGACAGCGTCCAATCGATTGTACAGGGTCCAGTGTTCCCTCCTGTCCGTGCGCATGGCTTTGCGCTCCGCTCTGCGACGCGCAGCTCGCAGGTTGAGCTGCTTGATGTCCGGCACAGGGGTTCCAGCCGGCACCCAGTTCCAGCCGGGTCGTTGCCGCACGCGCACAGGACGGCGATGTGCCGGAAGAGGGCGCCCTCCGAGACTGGCACTGCAGCACACAGTTCCCGGAAACGCGGCCAGTTCACTACACTGTAGCTCCTCGTGGGCAGGTGAGCGGCAGCGTGAGGCACGAGGAAAATGGGGAAGTGGTCCGACCCCCGCGTGTCGGGGCTGCGACGCCAGACGTAGTGGCACGAGCGAGAGATCGATCGCACTCCCCGCACAGCCGCGGCGAACTAACGTGACACTGCCGGTGTTGGCCACGAACAGGCCGGCCCGCAGCACGGACTCCAATAGACTCCGACCGTTCGCGTCGTCGCGTGCACAGCCCCACGCAGAGTGATGGGAATTCAAGTCCCCGCACACCACGAGGTCCCCTCCAACACGATCGCACAGGCGCACAATGAACCCAGTGTCCCAGCGCTTACCAGCACGAACGTAAACGCTGGCGACACATGTGTCTGTGGATCTGACACGCACGGTCACTGCCACGCACTCGGCATTCGCGCACGGCAAATCGTCGACGCGCACTACGGCCTGGGCAAGGCCGGCACGCACGTAAACTGATGCGCGCGACCGACCGGCCGGGTGGGAGGGGTCGGCGCACGGACTGGCCGTGCATGACGCCAGCTGGCAGGTGGTGGCACTATGGTACGCCATGAAGCCGCGCAGATTGAGCTCCCCCGCAAGCACGTACGTTTCCTGCAGAGCAAGAACGTCGCACTCGCCGAGGAGAGCTCCATCCGCGAACTCAGGATGACGGCGGCGCATAGAGCGCACGTTCCATTGAACGATGCGCGGCCGCTGTACCCCGGGCGTACTAGCCATGATGAGCCAGGGCGTCATGCATTGCCAGTGCCGCCACACACATGTGACGCACCGGCGAGTCGGCTGGTACCGAGTGAAGGGCCGCACGAAGTGCCGACGCGAGAGCAGTTGCGACTAGCCCGCGCGTGTCCTGCGTTGCGGTGCTGGGGGGCTGCGACGGACCACTGTTGTTGGCGGTCGTAGGTGCTCCAGTGTCACCGGCCAGGGCGTCCCGGAACGAGCGGCCAGGCTGCACCGGGGCGGAGGGGCGCCGCTCGGGGACCCGCGATTCAGCGGGCCGCCGCTGCGAGGGGGGAGCCGGAGGTGGGGCGGCATTCCGGGCGATGGCGAGCGCCTGGCGACGCGTGATGCGTGGCTGAGTGCTGTTCCTGGGCCTCGTCGCCCACGTTGCTGTCGTCTGCATGGTCGTCTGCTACAGGTGCCGGCGAAGCCAGCGGCGGCTCAGGGGAGAGGGGAGCTCGTTTGCGGGCGCGGAGATAGTGCTCTCCCTCGCCTCGCCGCCCCCGGGGCCGTCGTCTGCTACTGCTCCCGGCGGGGCAAGCGGCGGCTGAGGAGATACATCCTGCACATGCGCAGGAGTGATGTGGGGAGGGGCAGTGACATGCTCCCCGATGGCGTCGTCCACAAGCAGCATCTCTGCGGTGCCGTCCGCCAGCGACGGGGGCCCGGGGGAGGGCTGGGAGCGGGTCTCTCCCGCGTCGGGGGAGCTTGAGTAGTAGTAGTAGAAAACGTTTATTCACACAGAAAATAAATACGGAGGAAAATGTACATCGAGTGGAGTCTTCATTTCAAGACCCCAGTGGCCTTGGCTGCCGCTCTCGCCTGGATTACCAGTCCGCGCTGGGTCGCTAGGTCGGGGCTGGACAGAGTGGTCTCCCACTGCTCCTCCGGTTGTTGTGTTTGTATGTCTGGCGGTTTGGGGCCTGTACACCCCCACGTGACGTGGTAGGCGTTGGGTCGTTCGTTGCACCATGGGCATGCGTCTTTGTAGTGTTCTGAGAAGATAATGCTGTATTTGTGTAAGTTGGGGAAGGTGTTGGTCTGGAGCTGTCTCCAGTCCCGTGCTTCCTGTGCATTTAGCCCCTTGTGTGGTGGGGGGTAAAGCTCACGTTGTTTGCGCAGGTGTTGAAGTCGCGCGCCGTAAGCCGCGGGTACGGGGAGGGTAGTAGTGGGATCGAGGATTGTGGCCGCTCGGTTTGTGTGACCTCGAGCTAGCCTGTCCGCGGCCTCGTTACCCTCCAGCCCCGAGTGCCCCGGAGCCCACGTGATCTGATGTTTGAGCGATGAATTTCTAGCCAATGGATTAGTCGTGAATCTAGCTAATTTCTGAGGTATTCTGCCTGCAAGAAGGAGCCGACACGCCGCTTGGGAGTCGGTTATTACTTGAAGTTCTCGGTTGGTCGCGACCCCGTACTGAATGGCCAGCACGATCGCCGCAGCTTCCGCTTCTGTGACGGTGCAGTGCGGGATGGAGATGCTGGAGACTTCTTCGTAAGAAGAGTCCACCACCACGGCTGCTGCTGCGTTCGATGCATCCTTATACAGGGCGGCGTCCACGTACACCGTCCTCGGGCTCCGTCCCACTGTGCGTTTGAGGTAGTCCACTCGGGCGTTTCTTCTGCCTTCGTTGTGGGATTGTGACATATCTTTTGGGAGCGGGGCCACGTGTACTCTGGCCCGGTACGATGTCGGAATGTTTGTGGTCGACTGGATGGCGTCAAGGTCCGCCGGGTAGCCGATGCGCTTTAGGATGTGTCGGCCTGTCGCTGTGGACAGGAGGCGTTCTCTCTGGGTCAGGAGGACCGCCTCCTGAATTTCCTCGAACGTGTTATTTAGTCCCAAAGCTTCCAAGCTGACGTTGGATGTGTACGGTGGGAGATGGAGGGCGTTCTTGTAGGCTACGCGTATCATCGCATTGGCTTTGTTGAAGTCTGCTCGGAGCAGGGTGAGGTAAGGGAGCCCGTAGGAAAGGCGGCTGATGACCAGTGCCTGCACCAAACGGATCGTGTCCTCCTCCTGCATGCCTTTTCTGTTTCTGGCCACCCGGCGGATCATCTTAGAGATCTGCTGTGTTGTAGTCTTGAGCAGTTGGAGTGTGTGGTTGGCCTTTCCGTCGCTCTGCAGCCAGAGGCCCAGGATCCGGATGAGTGGTACCTCCCGGATTGGGACCCCATGTAGGAGGATGTTTAGGTTGCCTGGCGATTTGTAGTGATGTCCCTGTATGCGGATCACTTCGGATTTGTCGGGGGAGCAGTGGAGTCCGCATCGAATGGCCTCTGTTTCGACGCAGATTGCTGCCGCTTGGAGTGTGTCTTCCTTCTTGGCTAGAGAGCCGGTGTTTGTCCAGATCGTAATGTCGTCCGCATACAGGGTGTATCCGATGTTCGGAACCTGCTGCAGAGCCGTTGCGACGCCGATCATGGCGACGTTGAATAGGAGCGGGGAGATGATCGATCCCTGTGGTGTTCCCTTGTTGGGCATGTCTTGAGGGTCCGATCTCGTGTCACCCATTCCTATTGTTGCCGTTCGGTTGGACAGAAAAGTCTTGACACATTGGAAGGTGCGCTCGCCACAGTTGAGATTGCTGAGCTCGGAGAGTATTGCCTCGTGAGACACGTTATCAAACGCGCTTTTTAGATCCAGCGCCATAATGAGGTGTTCGCCACCCCTCGGGATGTTAGAGAGTACTTCCTCCTTCAGGAGAAGGAAGGCGTCTTGTGTCGACAGGCCCGACCGGAAGCCAATCATGGATGGATGAAAAAGGTCGTTATCTTCTATGTAGTGTTGAAGGCGCGTCTGGACGACTCGCTCGTAGAGCTTGCCGAGGCACGATGTGAGAGATATAGGTCGTAGAGCTTCCACTGTCGGCTTCTTGCCCGGTTTCGGGATTACTATGATCTCCGAGTGTTTCCACTCGGAGGGAATTTCATTGTTCTCCCAGAGCGAGTCGTTCAGGTACTTGGTGAGGTCCCTGATCTGTGCCTTGCTCAGGTTGCGGATCATGGCGTGGTTAATTTTGTCCGCTCCAGCCGTAGTATTTCGGGTGCACGATCGTACTGCGGCGTACATCTCGGCTTCGGAGATGGGAGCGTCGAGTGCCGGATTTTCCTCACCCTGATAGGTCGCAGGGCAGGGTGGCGTGGTGCTGGTGCCGATGTATTTGTCCCTTAGAGCCAGAAGTAGGGCTACGTTGTCTCCCGGAAAGAGGTGAGCAATACGCTTCAGGGTGCGTGTAGATTCAGATTTTGATTTGGAGGGGTCGATGAGGTTCCGCAGGATTGCCCACGTACGGGAGGTTCCCAGCGTTCCCCGCAGTGACTCACAAAACTGTTGTTAGTTTTGCTGTGGTAGGTTGGTGGCGTATGTCTGAGCGCCCTCTGTGAGCTGTGCAATCCGCAGGCGGAGGGATCTGTTTAGCCGTTGCCTTTTCCATCTTCCCACGAGCCGGCTGCGCTTTTCCCATAGCTTGAGAAGGTGGCGGTCTACCTCTGGGGCTTCCGGTGTGCGGTGTATTGTTTCTGTGGCTGTCTTGTATGCCTGTCTGATGTCCTCGCTCCAGACGTGTATCGACTGGATTGAACCTGACGGGACGGGTGCATTGCGGAATTTGGGCCAGTCAGTGATATGGGCGGCACCCAGATGTCTTCTAATTTTGCTAGATGATATGGACGTGCTGAGTATACAGTGGTCGCTGCCCAGGGTTTCTCCTAGGTTCGTCCACGTGGCCTCGGCGACGTTCTTGATCAGGGTGAGGTCGGGGCATGAGTCACGGGTGACACTGTTGCCTTCCCTGGTCGGATATAGAGGGTCGGTAAGGAGTTCCATTCGTAGGGATTCTATTGCTCACGCGACTGTCACTCCTCTTGCTGAGTTTGACTGATACCCCCAGTCCCGGTGAGGCGAATTGAAGTCCCCGACTACAATAAGCTGGTTTGCTTGCGCCAGTCGACTGGCTTCGGAAAGGAGGTTGGTGAAATCGGCCTTTGCCGGCCTTGGTGGCTTGTACGTGTTAACCACGAACGTGCTCTTTCGGCCCCGTTTGTTGGGTACGATCTCTATGGTTCAGTGCTCAACCTCCGGTTCTGACAACGAGTGCTCGATAACAGTGATGTCTTTTGCGACGAGGATTGCAACCTTCGCCATGTGGGGTTGGTGGATAGTGAGTAGCCGGCTAGCGTAGGGGTTCTGTCGGCCCCTATCTCTTGCAGGAAGATAATGTCAGGTCTTACGGGGGTGGTGCAGAGGTATTGCTTCAGGAGACCCTGTTTTCTTCTGAAACCTCTGCAGTTCCACTGCCATACTTCGATGTGTTCAGTAGTGTTTGGCTTATGGTTTGGGGCCATATTGGGTAACTAGGTGGGCTGGCGGGCTTAAATCGCTCCCGATGGAACTGGCACGGCTGCGATTGCGGGAGGGGCCTTGTTCGCATGACGAGGCGCGTTTTCGGCGTTGAGTCTGGAGCGCGCTGAATAGTTGGGTGACATTTTCGATGAGAGAGCTGACTAGTGCGGCTGCTGCTGGCCGAGCTGCTTACTGTTGAGCTTTCGCTCGTGTCATCGCCGAGGGGCGTGCCGCTGGTGTCTCCGCGGGATGAAGACCTGCTGTCGGCGGCAAGCTCGGTGGATGACGAGGAGGAGTCGGAGCAGCTCGTGTCCGGGCTTGACTCGTCCGTGCTCGGCTCCGAGTGTGGCATCCCCGCTGCGTTCTGCACCGGGTCGCTCCCGGAAGGAAGCGGGCGTCGTGAGAGAGGCACCAGCAGGAGAAAAGGCACCACCAGAGTTGTGCCCATGCCGGCCCCGGCTGAGGGACATGCGTCTTCTGCGTTGTTGTGGGAGGCTGCCATGGCGTCGCGTTCAGGGCGGCCGCGTCGACCGCGCTGGGAAGGAGTTGCCCCGGCGTTCCGGATTGTCCCGGACCTCAGAAACCGCTCCGACAGTCCATCGCTTGGCTGGAGAGCCATCAAGGTAAAGGCATGCCGAAGTGCCTACATCCTCGGGAGCCCTAAGAAGGGCTACGCTCAAGAGCGCTGTCTTGGGAGCAGGACACCAGCGAACATGGTGAGGCTTAACCTTGAAGACTCGGGAGCAGAAAAAAACGTGACGACCCTTCGAGGCGCGCAACCGCGTTTTGACGGCGCACGGCTGTCGTGGCTTTGGGGTTGGTAAGGGGTTCCAGGGTCCCCCTCGGCAGGAGACGGCGGCTCGGTATCCTCCCTTGTTTCGCCTCCGGGCACCAGGGGGGAAGCTGCCGGCGAGCAGGTTGAGGAGCCATTGTAGGGAGACGATGGCCTGCTGGACGAGGGTGCGGCGGAGTCGGCGCCGTCGGCTGGCGACAAAGAGCTCGCGTAGCTGCTTGTTGGGGACGACGTTGATGGAGTGGTGTCGTCCCCTTCGGCCGGACTTTGTAGCTCGGTCCATCTGGGGTGCCGCCGCGGCATCCTGCGGGCACCGCGGGTTCTCCGAGCGGCTCCTGTGAAGAAGGTAGGCGAGAGCCGCTTCGGGGTCCCATCCTGGCTGGCCTCGTGCGATGGGAACATGCGGCCCGCCTCCTTCAGTAGGAGGTTCAGGGCATGGTCACGTGCCTGAGGGGTGCCGGGCCGTAGCTCGGCTACGCCTTGCAGGATGTCGTCGCCCATCTCTGGGGAGAGTTCAGGCAGCGATATCGGATCACCCACCCATGCCTGCTCCCATGGGAGGCCTAAAAAGGGCTACGCTCAAGAGCGCGGTCGTGGGAGAAGGCAGACAAGTGTAGGTGGGAGAGCAATAGAAACGACGACCTCTCACAGCGGGCTGCACACGGGAGGGTGCAACCCTCATGTTCTCGGGTCCGTGGTGTCGCAAACCACCAAACGCCTGCTCAAGCAGACAACCCTGCGGGGGGGGGGCGCATTCAGCTTAGTCTGTATTTTTGCTGCATCATCTTTCAAGGTCCGACTTTCTGTTAAAGCCTGATCTGAAGGATTCGTGCCAACACGGCGTGAGCCATTTCCGCAACTCTTGGATGTCCACTGACTAATGGTATCATTAGTTTTTCTTTTACTTTTTTTTGCTTTCGGAGCTCTACCCGTGACACTAGAACAGCTTCCGATACGATAAGCATATTCGCAACTAGAACAATACACGGGTTGTCAAGTATCTTTTCATGGCAAACAAGACAAGCGTGGTGTTCAGTTTACACGGTTCACGAATCGAGCAAAACTAAGACTGTAAGGACAATGGCAAGAGCGGCGAACCTAATCGAACAAAAACGCGTAGAACCAATCTGCGTGAAGTAGAAAGGCTGTTACGGTGATATGCCGGAGTGCTTGTGGGTTCAGCTGCTACCACTGCCTTGTGCAAATCAACGTGTATGTCCAAAGCCGACAGCGAAGAAACCTTGGACGTCACTGTCTTCAGTCAATCACCTTCCGCCAGGCTGGGCAGGTCCCGTATAGGTGCACACAAGTCGAGCTATTATCACTTGTGTTGGACAGAAACCTGTACGTCACTTTGCGGCAGAAGATTCCGTAACGAAACAGTGCCTGTGTGAACCAGAAAGGCTGTAAGGGTGACTATGCCGGAGAGCTTGTAGGTTCCTCTGCTGCCACTGCCTTGCGGCATCTTGGCTACCTTTTGCATCTTGATTCTGACTGAGCTGCCAAAAGACATTTGGTTTTCTTTGTTTTGCTTTGTTAAAGCGAAGCTTTCTATGCAAGGTAAATTTACCTGGTAGCCATAGTTAGGGATGGAAGATCGTGGGTGGTGGTGGTCCGAGATGGTGCCCCTCGATGGCCCGAGTGCACGGTGGCAACGCGAAGGAAGAACCAGCGTCTGGTGGAAGACAACGTTTATTTCGCAGCAAAGTGTCCGGCAGGGCTGCGCCAAGCCAACTCTCTCCTCAAAATGCCGAGCGCCCGTTTTTAAAGGCTCGGTCGCGCTCGGTCAGACAACCCAACAAAAACGCGTACATTCTTTGACTGATACCACGAGATACTACTTGTAAGAGTTTGGAATTTCTCCCAATCTGCCGTATCCAACTTCCAGCGGGGTGCCTGTGGTGGAGGTTCGTTTTGTAGTGGTGATCTCAGCAGTATCGGGAAGTGGTCACTCCCGTAAGCATTTTTTATAACTTCCAATTTAAGTTCAGGAAATATAGACTGGGAAGCTACACTGAGATGAATGGAAGAAAACGTTTTGTTTGCGAGATTGTAGTAGGTGGGTTCCTTCTTATTCAGGAGACACGCACCAGAGGAGCAAAGAAATTGTTCGATTAGGTGTCCTCGCGCATCGATACGTGTGTCGCCCCACAAGCTGCTGTGTGCATCTTGTGTGCAAAAAGACAAGGTCTTTTTAGAAGGTTGTGAAGAGGTCAGCGATGAAGCCCGCACTTTACCGCCATCAACGACCATCACCGACGAAAATGTGACGCGCGCGAGAGATCTTTTGTACTCAGACCCTCGTTTGAGTGTCCGTTTAGTGGCGCAGACAGTAAACATTCCAAAAAGTACGGTTCACAAGATTTTGATGAACAATTTTCAGATGCGAAAAGTGTGCGCGAAGATCCTGCGCAAAATGTTAATGGAGGACCAACAATCGGACCGAGTTGAAACGTGCCAGGAGGTTTGGAACTTGTGCGAAAGTGACCCCTACGTTTTGCGCAATGTCATCACAGGTGACAAGACTTGGGTGTTTGAATACGACCCCGAAACAAAAAGGCCAAGTGCCAAGTGGCACAGCTCGGCGTCCCCTTGCCCCAAGAAGGCCAGAATTAGCAAGGCAAAGGTCAAGACCATGCTGATTGTGTTCTTTGACATCAGTGGCCTTGTCCACCATGAGTTTGTACCCCATGGCACAACCGTGAACGCCAAATTCTACGTGAAAGTGCTATAGCGACTCAAACGAAGGATTCATCGCACCCGGCCTGATATCGGGGGCGATTGGAAACTTCACCATGACAACGCACCATGGAGCCTGCACCGCCTTCCTCGTGACCCGCTTCCTGGCCGATTGAAAGATGCCAACGGTTCCCCAGCCGCCCTACAGTCCTGACGTGGCTCTCCCAGGCTTCTTCTTTCTGCGCTTGAAAATTCCCATGAAAGGACAACATTTCGCGACAGTTGGCAAAGTCGAAGAGGCTTGCACCAAGGCTATAAAGCACATTCCTAAGGAGGCCTACCGTCAGTGACGCCTTCGATGGTTGGAAATCTCGCTAGAAGCAATGTAACGACGCAGGAGGAGCCTATTTTGAAACATTTTGTTGTGTTGTACCGATCTGATCAATAGTTTCTTTTTAATCGACTCACTGACATTACTTTTCGGACAAACCCTGTATAAATAATAACAACTAACAGCTAAACTAAGAACTACGCATGGGCAACTTTTTTTGAACTGTAGCACTCATTTATTTCTGGAAATAAATCTGTAAATCTGTATTGTATTGTGATCACAGTTACACGTTGACAATATAGCGCAGTACGCTACAAGTTTTTCATTGTAACTTCGCAGTTTTATTGTCGTACATTAAGCATAGGAGGCTCAAAGACGCCGGATCCGTTTACATGAGTGGGCGTTCTCGCGGAGCGGGGCGAAGCCTCGAGCCGCGGCTGCGAAGTGGCGGAGCGTGACGGACAACGCCAGCGCGTGGGCCTAGGATGGCGTCGCGTGGTTAGAGAAACGGGAGCAGATGCGCGCCTTGTGAAAAAGGATGGCGTCGCGTGGGAAACAAAACATGAAGACGCTGGCTCGCGCTCCCGGCTACTACGCCGCATCGTTCGTCTTGTAGGTGGCGTCGTGAGTCTTCATACGCGGTGATTCGCATATCGTAAACAACCAGCGTAGTGGTTGCCACGTTGGAGCTCCAAAGCAAACGAAGGTATCTCAGCCGAACACATAGAATCTCCTGAAAGAAAACAAGGTGTCCCAACAGAACTCCAAAGACGGACCTGTGCTTACGCATTTATAACGAACCTGCTACAGATCATCCCAAGTTTTCTTTTAAGAAACAATACAGGCTAGATATACCAGGTGTTCAAAATTAAGCTTTATGGTTTTCTTAAAATTAGGCACTGGGAGGCACGTGAAGACCACCTGCGCAAATAAGTCATGTGGCCAGGGGGGCACAAAGTGAAATCATAATTATCGCTGTCAGCAGGCGAATTGACTAAAATTGAATAATTAACTTTTTATTGACTGCAGTAATAAACACGACTGCCTCTAAGTTTTCTATACAAACATACCCACTTACTGCAGTCGACAAAAATAATTGTTCAATTTTAGTTAATTGGGCTGCTCACAGCGATAATTATCATCTCACTTTGTGCCCCCCTGGCCAGATAACTTATTTGCACAGGTGGTCTTCGTGTGCCTCCCAGTGCCTAATTTTAAGAAAAGCATAAAGCTTAGTTTTGAACACCCGGTATTATCAGGCACAGCCGCCAAGCACATGACTGTATTGGGTAACGTCCTTTTCCTATAAGCTCGGAGAAACCGATATCTGGTTTCCCACAGGTCTTCTTCCTCTTTCTGGGGTTTTACGTGCCAAAACCAGTTCTGATTATGACGCACGCCGTAGTGGAAGGCTCCGGATTAATTTTGACCACCTGGGATTCTTTAACGTGCACTACAACGCAAGCACACGGGCGTTTTTGCATTTCGCCTCCATCAAAATGCGGCTGCCGCGAATCCCGCGATCTCGTGCTCAGCAGCGCAACGCTGTGTGAGCCACCACGATGGGCTACAGGTGTTGCTCTAGCCATATAAAACTGGGGTTTATCGTGAGCAGAAAAGGTGAATTTCGGTAAACAAGAAAGGCTACTATCATCATCATCATCATTGACAGAAGCTGACCCCCCCCCCCCCCCCCTCAGAAAAAAAAACCTGGATCCGCCCCTGCGAGCTTGTATATCAAATTTCTCATTCCCGCTCGGTACGAGACACAACTGCAGACTGCTGCTTCCCTAATAGGGCTCACACCTCTCTATCTGGTAAACTTCCAAACATTTCATGGTGAGGCACGTAGTTCAAGAGGACCTGTTGTCATGATGACAGTTGAGCTTCTTGTGGCTTAGCGTGGGCAGCTTGCAGACCAATAATCTCTCTTTTGTCGATCTCCCTGAAAAGAGAAATGACAAAGCCATGACACACATGCAAGCAAAAATTGGTGAAACAAAAGTTAGTCCCATAAATGAACAAATCGCGGTTCTAGTTGAAGTGTTCAGAGACATACCCTGTGAGGATTCTGGCCCTTGATGTTAACTCCAGTGGTGACACGTTCACTGTTGACTTTTACATCCAGAGAGGCTATAGAGTCCAAAGTGATGAGTCCAAATATGAGCAGCGTCTTGGAGACTGGAGTCGAAAAAAAAACCAGTCAAAATACTATGGTTCAAGTGTGGGTGAGTTTGATTCATGTATGGCAAAGAACGGTGCACAAAATGCTCCGTGACAGAAAAGCGCGCGCGCGCACGCACACACGCACACACACACACACACACACACACACACACACACACACACACACACACACACACAACACTGTTTTGAGTGTGCATTTCTTTCAGCGGTGTCCTTGTGTGGGCTGTGGTTAGTCAAGCCTCAATCACATGACAATTGTTTCTGCCAGATACTAGTAATAAACACAGTCATTTTATATGTCTCAAATGCCGTTAATCTAACTGTATCACCGAAAGTACATTTGTCAATAATGTGCAGTGAATTTATCTGGGTGTATCATTTATGCAGACAGCCAAAACTTTATTA
This sequence comes from Dermacentor silvarum, assembly GCF_013339745.2. Taxonomy (NCBI): domain Eukaryota; kingdom Metazoa; phylum Arthropoda; class Arachnida; order Ixodida; family Ixodidae; genus Dermacentor; species Dermacentor silvarum. Next base: position 157,988,719 of record NC_051160.1, read on the forward strand.
TTTATGCTGCACTCATTTTAGCCACTTGGCAAAATAGCAAGAGCCTCGTTTGAATTGCTTTGGAAGGGCAATAACTTTAGAATTGTTACTATTTTCTACCTTGAGAAATGACGACAGGAATCTGCTTTATCCGGCTCGCACGCAAAGAAATTCAAAGTTGAAAATGCGAAGCACTGCTTTTTTACTCACCGGCGCACAAGCCCAGGGGCTGCAAGGTTAATCCGCTTTCGTGGGCAGTCTTCAAGCAGACTGTGCTCAGTCCCAGCGATGAATTTTCGTGCTGGCCAGCACTTTTTTTTTTCAAGCAACACGTCATTACGCGGCCGGAAGCGGCAGATCACTAACGGCGGAAGCCATGCGTGCAGCCGTTATGCCAGTGAAACGCCGCATCTGATAAAGTTCACCGTCTTTAAACACGTTCGCTTGGTGGCCGCTATCAAATGTTGGACGCATTAACTGGCTGAGATACTATAGACATCTAATTAAAACGAACCTGCGTGATACTGCTCAAAGGAAACGACCACCCAGTTCGCAAATATGGATGGATGGATGGGATATAACCGCCGTACAATTTGAATCGATAAGCGGCACAGACTGCAATAGAATCCAGTGGGCTGCTGCTGATCACACGTCAGTGAGGCTTCAAAACCTTTAATCAAGTAACAAAGCACGGACTTTAAAACAGAAGTAAAATAAAAACAAAAACCTACTTATTTTGTAAAAAATGACACCGTAACTATGTTTGTCGGTTATTATATGTACAATTATAGATCAAATATTGAGCCGCGTTGAGCGCCCCTACCTGAAAAAATACGAACTAAAGCATGCGACCAAATTACAGTAGCTCCACTTGCGCGCTTATGCTGGAACGTGCCGCGGCTGATTTTTCGCCATCTGTGGCCATTTCGTGAACTCGAGAGTGTGCGGGGCCTGCTTGTGGCCTAGTCAGGGGGGTGAATCTGCCTATACCTCCCATTGGTTCTCCTATAGCAGACGCTCAGTCGACGCTAGCGCCAAGGCGCACTTCAGTTAGGCCCTAGCGGATGGATGATGGTACTACGCTGGCGAAAAAAAGAAAAAAAAATGAAAGCGGCGTGATTTTTTTTACCCTCCCCCTTTCGTTATAGCACTTTTTTTCTTCCTTTATGATAACGTTGTTCCGCTCGTTTCTCCTTTCCCTTTTGATTTTCCTATCCCTCTCCCATGCCTTGCCTCACCCTCCCCTCATGCCTCGCGCAATGCTCTTCTTTTACATCTTTAGCTGTCCGCAGCCCCCCCCCCCCCCCCCTTTTTTTTTGTCGCGGGCGTTATCAGACGCACCGCCGGACCGAAGCGCGCGCTCCGCGCTCCTCTCCTGTCCGGCCGTGACATTCGTGCATTCGTGCGGCGTGCTTGTGCGCAGTGGATTCTTTTTGCGTTTTCATGCACGCAGTCACGTTCGTTATTACAATCAAGCGAGCATGTGCCCAAATTGTATTAAAATAATTCCGCTTACAACACAACAGTTCTTTGGACTCACTTTATTGTGTACAGGTGCCCACAAAATAACTCGGAACGCCAGACCGGTGGCCTCTCGTCGGCGGAGCACACCCGCGGAAACATACAGCCTTGGTCTGCGCGTGCGCGGCATCCCTAGCAAGCAAGCCTCGCACCCTAGTGCATCTAGATAGGCGTTGCATTGCGTCAAAAAACTTGCGGTTTGTCCCTCTTAGCGCTGCGACAACACATCTAGGGGGAGGGGGGTTGGGGGGGGGGGTGATCGGGGCGTGTAGGCGACAGCGTGCTCGCGCGCTATGCAGCGTAATCTCTAAACGCTAAACGCACGCGTTATCCTTGTGGCGTATTGAAGTCGGGATCTCCATTCATTCTGATAGTCATGCTTTCTGGATAGCTTGCGTGGATATGGAATCCATGAGCGTTTATAACACAGTGGTGACCATTGAGTTCACCATGCTCTTCTTTTAATTATACCTGATGTCTTGCATATCTGAGTTAATTATTTCGCCTAAAGAAATTATGAATTCTTCGCTTATCTTTCAGGTGGGCGAGCGCCACGGCTCTCCTATATAATAGCACTGTAGCGCACTTTTCAACCGGGTTATCGCGTTGCGCGATGTATTTTAGTCCTTGTGCAATTATATTCCAAGCCGCATTTACTACTTGGGAATAAGATCAGAACTTGTACTGTAACATACGACGGCTCCTTTACCAAGGATGCGTGCAGTAATAAAAGTTTTGAAAATGACATCAGACAGCGTATTCCAACACGCCAATTTCATGCACAGGAATTAATTTTATGCATCCGGCACAATAATAAAGGTCTATTCAATGCTTCGCAGTCACAATGAACATCGCATAGTGCGCTATTTATTTACTAAATCGGGCCGCTTTGCTGCACTTTTAGTTGAGAGTACTGCAAAATTTCATCGTGTGTCTGCGTTTGTTGGCGCAAATATTCAATTTTTCGTTCAGTGTCGTTATACGTTGCTAATCAAGGGGGTGTTCAGCTGTGTGAGTTAAATGCTATGAAAAAAAAGACGTTTCAGTGGGGTCCCATATCTATTGCTAAGATAACTTTGCCGGTGAAAGCTGTAATGCGTTGACGTCATTTTGTTTGCGATTGTTTGCTTATGTTGATAAATAATTAAACAACTACTAATTGGTCGTAATTCGGTTTATTTGCTTTCTTACTTGCTGTTACGGAGTCTTTAATTGACCCTTATTAGTATGTACTGCTCTTTGGAACTCCTAATTAGTCTTAATTTGGTGTGACCATTCTTATCACGGAGTCTGGAATGGATGTTAAGTAGTGTCTATTACTGTTCGCAACCCTTAATTACTTTTAATTACTCTTAATTATTCTTAGTTACTCAGTAATTCACCTTAGTTACTTTGTAATTCACCTTAGCACGCTTTAATAAAGGTGTCGTATATTGTCCGTGGATTGGTCTTGTTAATTACCCTAATTACTTTTAATTATACGTTGAGACTCTTGAATTACTCTTAATTATTTTAGCTACTAGGTGCTGAATTCACATTTACATGCTTTTTTGAACGGTAGAGGTGTAGTATGCCGCTTTCTGATTTTTGCTACCGCAAGTGTTGTCGACGAAGGTCACATTCCGCGACTAATGAGCCAGTTAAACGTTTCGCTCAAATAGGCGCGGATGCCCATTATAGCGCACACACGAGCGCTTATGCTCCATCGCGTGCACACGCGCGCACACAGCGTTTCTGAGACCGCATCCGCACAGCCCCCCATATGACAACGCTAAAAGACACCCAACGCTATTCTTTTGGAGCAAGGCAACACCTATTTAGATGCACTGGGGAGCGAGGTGAGCTTGCTAGGGAGACCGCGCATGCGCAGACCCCGTCACTACTTTTTCACCGGCGCGCTCCGCCGGCGACAGGCCACCGGTCCGGCGTTCCGAGTTATTTTGTGGGCACCTGTACGTTTGCGAAAACCATAATTGGAGCAGACAGTGCAACACACTATAGAATGCAACAGAACGCGGATGGTGTTTCACGTACGCACATGTAAAAAACATTTATTGTAATTGCTCGAATGACCAATGCGCAGAATAGCTTCTCCCAGCCTGCATGTCGCTTGGTCCATAAAATCCACCTTCGTGAAGTGCGCCGAGCATATCCTGCGGTTGTTGACCTTGTGTCTGGGCAAACCCATTAGGTTCAGCCTTCCAGCGTAGGTTAAAAGCGCTTCCACCCTGAAGTACAGTGAAGATCATAAATTATAACATCGCAGTTGGAACAAACAAAACTGAGCTCGTTTCGCGTTGTGGCAGAGTACTAGTTGTGATATGTCAACCTTAATTCTCAGAAACGCATTTTTAAACTATTGTGACCAATTCGCTAGAAATAAGTGCAAAGCGCACACCTACACACGTGTTCCTTGCGATACGCACAGGTTGTATTATATATATAGGGAGCTTTATGTTCGCTGCTTGTTGACAACGATTTATTGCATCGTTGTGGTGATTTCAAATCAGTTGGCTGCTGAATCACCACTGGACAGTCATGTACGACTGCACACAATTACTATCACAAATAAAAATGGGAAGTAAACTGCACAGTGCTCACCTGTTGTCTTTAGGGATGCGGTAGAATTTCACTTCGCATGGCTCACTTCGTCTTGATGTGTTCGCACACCACTGAACCACACAGGAACAGCGACAGCTGCGAGATATTGCGGGGAAAAGCCGACAAACGCGCAACGGTAGGGTACTGCTAGCGCGGAAGGCGAAAGCCGCAAAGCTGACAGCTCTTGATGCCAGAAAAAGAAATTGCTGCCGTTTTGGCCGTTATCAGTACGGCCGACGACGAGCGCTGGCCGCGCCGCCGATAGTTGAAGGCGAGAGGGAAACGACAAAGTTGAGAGAGGGTTGACAAGAAAAAAAAAAGGAAAATGCGATTTTGGTTTCGCATCCATCTCATGGATGGCGCTGCAATTCGCGTGGACAAAAAACCAGCGGAGTTTCCGAGGCCTGGCCTAGCTCCATAACTGAACAAGTAACTCAGAGCGATATAAAAGACAGACACAAGAAAGGGAGAAACAAAGACAAGCGCTACTCATAACTGTTTAATGCAATGGAAGGATTGTACATATATATATATATATATATATATATATATATATATATATATATATATCCTCTTGTCACGCATGCGCAGACCAGACAAAAAGAAATGCACGTGTACATTAAGGTCGGTTGCGCAAGAAGTCAAAGTGTCCAGACAACAGCAAGGCATTCCCTTCCCGTAATGGAATAGTTGCGCTCCGATGGTGATAGGAGGCGGCTTGCGTAAGCAATAACTTGATCCTGGTCACGCTGATGCTGGGCTAAGACGGCACCTACACCATGACCGCTGGCATCTGTACGCAATTCTGTAGGGGCATCAGGGTCGAAGTGGGCGAGAATGGGTGGTGAGGTGAGAAGAGTGACGAGACGAGAGAAGGCGGTGGCTTCTGAAGTACCCCACGAAAATTGTACGCCTTTCTTCAGAAGATTAGTGAGGGGTCTAGCAATTGCCGCGAAATCTTGAACAAAACGACGAAAGTACGAGCATAGCCCAACAAAACTACGAACATCTGCGGCTGTCTTTGGAACCGGAAAATCTCGGACGGCGCGAGTTTTGTCGGGATCAGGCTGCACTCCGGAAGCGTCGACGAAATGGCCCTGAACAGTAATTTGGCGGCGACCAAAACGACATTTGGACGAGTGGAGTTGCAGCTTCGCCTTTCGAAATACATCAAGTATAGCTGTTGCTCAAGGTGAGAGCTCAAGGTGAGAGTCGAACGTTGGCGAGAAGACGTGACGTCGTCGAGCTAACAGAGACACGTAGACCATTTAAAACCTTGGAGCAAGGAGTCCATCATACGCTCAAAGGTGGCAGGGGCATTGCATAACCCAAACGGCATTACTTTAAATTGGTATAGGCCATCAGGTTTTATGAACGCGATTTTTTCTCTGTCCATATCGTCAACAGCACTCTGCCAGTATCCGGAGCGAAGATCAATAGAAGAGAAATAGCTGGAACCGTGAAGGCAGTCAAGGGCGTGGTCGATACGTGGGAGCGGGTAGACGTCCTTCTTAGTAATTTTGTTCAAATGACGGTATTCTACACAGAAGCGCCACGTGCCGTCCTTCTTCTTAACCAGCAACACAGGTGACGCCCAGGGACTCGAAGAAGGCTCAATGATGTCTTTATCTAGCATTTTGGTCACTTCATTTTGAATTACTCGGCGTTCCGACGCAGAAACGCAATATGGCCGTTGGTGAATAGGCGTAGCATCGCCAGTAGGAATCCGATGCTTGACCGCGAGCGTCTGGCCTAGAGGGCGATCATAGAAGTCGAAAATATCTCGGTAGGCCGACAACACTTTGCAAAGGTCTTCAGCCTGTATAGAGGACAGGTCCGCCGCAACCATTTTCTTTATGTTGGGATCGGCGCCCGAGGCTGGCGCGAAGGGCACGCCAAGTTCAGAAGAACCATCGGTTGATAAAGCTGCCACTTGATGGTCACCGAGGCAATCAACGTTGGCAAGGCAAATATCTTGCGGGAGAATTTGTTTTGCCAATCCAAAGTTAAAGATAGGCATGCGAGTGCAGTTATTATGATAGTAAGGACACTATGAGGCACGGTGACGTCATACTGTAGTGGAATTTCGGGCAGAGGAGTGACGAGGTACTCGCCATCAGCATCAGGAACAGGTGGGAAAGACAACAGTTCAATATATAGGCAATTAATTTTGGTGGTAGGCGAATAAAGCCGTTGGGGCGTAAGCGGCACTGGGGTTCATCAGGAGGTTCTGCGAGAATCGGCAACTCAAGGCGAAGGGTACTGGCAGAGCAGTCAATAAGAGCAGAATGCGCAGAAAGAAAATCGAGTCCGAGAATTAGGTCGTGGGGGCAATGAGTAAGCACGGTGAAGAGGACAGGAGTGTGGCGGCCGGCGATGCGGACACGTGCCGTACACATACCGACGATAGGGACAGTACCGCCATCCGCAACGCGGACGACGCGTGCCGACGCTGGGGTGAGGAGCTTTCTGAGTCGTCATCGGAAGGCAGCACTCATAATTGAAATATGGGCCCCTGTATCCATCAGTGCAGTGACAGGATAGCCATCAACGTCAAGAAGGTTTTGGTTCGTAGGCAACGTGAGCAGAGGATTTTAGAGCAGGGTCGACAACGCAGCTTCACCTCCAGAAGCTGCAGTGCCTAGTTTTCAGGCGGCATCCGGGAGGCGATAGGCGGCGAAGAAAAGCGACGGGGCTGGGGCGAACGAGACTGATGGCGTCGAGGTGAGGGTGCGCGGTTGTAGCGAAGGTTCGGTGCAGGGGCATGATCGGCAGTGGGTTCGTGGCGGGTGGCATAGGGAACAGAAGGTGCAAAGGTGCGGGAATAAGCGGAGGCGTATGTCCGAGGAGGAGGTGGCCATCGGTTGCGGCAGTGATGAGCGACGTGGCCGATGCGACAGCAGTGGAAGCAGATCGGCCTGTCATCAGGGGCACGCCATTCGGACGGGTTGCGGCGAGATGTGGCAGAAAAGGACTGCCGAGGGCGAGGAGGGCAGCTAGAGAACTGGGGAACGCTAAACTGAGACGTTGAGCACACGGAGCTCAGACCCATGTTCTCAAATTCTTGTCTGACGACGGCCTGAATCATCGCAATCGTGGTAGCTGGCGGATCGGGAGGCGTCGCGGAGAAAGCTGGGGAACAGGAGGCCTCGAGCTCGCGGCGAACAATACGGGTTACGTCGTCACAGGTGGTAGCCTGACGCGGTGGACCCTCACATGTCTACCTAGCAGCAGTGTTGGGTAGCCGCGTGATGTGGGGTGTGATACGGCGGCTCTTAGCGTGTTCAAGGCGACGGCATTCTTTCATGATGGCGTCGATATCGAGACGTTGCCAAAAACAAGCAAATTAAAAGCGTCGTCGGCAATGCCTTTTAACAAATGGGCCACTTTATCTGCTTCAGACATAGTATCGTCAGCTTTGCGGCATAGAGCCAAGACGTCGAGGATGTATGAAACGTACGGCTCTGTAGAGGTCTGAACACGCGACGCAAGAGCCTTTCTCGTGGCAACCTTGCGCCTAATGGGGTCGCCGAACACTTCCCGTAGCTTTTCCTTGAAACTGTCCCAACTGGTTATCTCGTCGTCATGCGTCTGGTGCCACACGCGTGGGGTGCCGCCGAGATAAAAGATGACATTGGCGAGCATAACCATTGGGTCCCACCTGTTATTCGCACTGGCGTGTTCATACAGCTTGATCCATTCGTCAACGTCCTGTCCCTCCAGGCCAGAGAACACACCAGGGTCGCGATGTTGGAAAACAGTGACGATAGGAGTAGTCGGACGAGCCGAAGCCGTTGCAGAGGCGGTCTCGTCACCGGGGGGCATGGTGACAAGCTCGATGTACCGACCACTTCGGAGTTCCGTGGCGAGGACGGGGATCGCTAACCTCCACCAGAATGTTACGTGTCGAAAGACACAGACGAAAGAGACTATTTAGAGGCTTTTTACACTGGAGCCAGACAGCCAGGCCCATACTCGCTCGCACCAAGAGCACAGACACACTTCATCGTCTTTCTCGCGGTGGCTCGTCTCTTGAACATCTTTCGATGATATCGTAATAATATTATGCGGCAAGACACAGCCAACTTTTTTTCATTTTCTAGCTGCGGCATTTTATTGTCACAGCACAAACCTCTCCTAACAAGCGCCTGCGAGAAAGTTATTTGAGCAATTAAATTAGGCATGAAGCTGGGATATAAAGAAAGGCATGGGAGAGGTAACAAAATCGTCGCAGTTCTTTCGTATGCGTATGTGTGCTTTCATTGGCAATAATGTAGCCGGTCCCTATACTTGCTATTTTTTTATTGAGCATGGTAAGAGGGATTTGCGCTGATGTGACAAAAAAGACCAACGCCAGGAAAACAAACTATTTTGTTGTGGTGTGTGGCACTATCTGTAGGTGGCTCGCTGTACAACGAGGTTTGTTGTATACAATCTGCTATTGCGATCTGGCCGTGCCTACATTGCGTAAACAGACATTGTATTTTGCAAAAGGGGAGCACAGAAGTGTTGCGGAAAAAATCAAGCAAGGCAGGAAAGAGGCTCACTTGCAACAGAGTTTATCTTGAGAAAAAGACCACCAGGAGCGTCATTGCGCATGTGCTGACATAGAATATTTTGTGAATACATTGTATTAATTCGAGATTTAGGCGAATCCTGTTTGTGCATAACAACTCTCGTCCACACATCACGACGCACTGCAAGAAATGTGGGTGCATTCCCGCGTTCCACAAAACTAATTGTAGCCGGAAACTGACCAGACAGTACGCAAGATGATTAGGCATTGTCATGTCCACAACAAAAGGACAAATGCATGTCAGTCATCAGTTACATTGCATGAAGAATTTGTTTTTGAACGAATGACATCAGTTCATATGACCACGTGTTATATGTTCTGTCTGTCTTGTTATTAAAGATAGAGTTAGGAAGAGGTCCTTGCGTGCTGCGTGTCTTTGCCCTCGTTCACTTTCTGCGGTGCCATTACGCCAGAACAAATCCATGACGTGAGCTGTCAGTTGATGTGTTAAGTTGTACTGTTACATTGTACTGAGTGCGGCTGCCGGCCTAAATTTGACAAATGCGAAGTATCAGTAAGAACAGCAACCAACTGACTCGAGCAATAATCAAAGCCCGCAGACTAACAAAATTCAAGGAGAAATGTTTAGCTGTAGCATGTTTTGTTAATTGATAACAAAATGGCATACTTGTCTGTAAACCTATGAACACAGCACAAATCCCTCCTAACAAGCGCCTGCGAGAAAGTTATTTGAGCAATTAAATTAGGCATGAAGCTGGGATATAAAGAAAGACATGAGGGAAGTAACAGCACACCTAAAATGCGTGGGCATTTTCTATGCGCATACATTTTTGTGTGAAACCGCTCCCTGCATCTTAGGTTTTTTATGGCTTTGAAGAGTCATCCGAGAGTACTTAACCGTGCGGCTGTTGTAAAATTAAATCATTTGTCAGTCAGCGCTGCCTGTCATTATTCTGTAAATCCTTACTTAGTACGCGTCCTTGGCGCTGTTTCCGCCTAAATACCCGAATAACCAAATAGCATTTTTTTTTCAAATTAGGAAGAGAATACTCACCATATGTATGTCATATTAGGAAATGTTTCTCAATTTTAGGAAGTCCTATGCACCCCAAGCTTGTTGCAAAATGAAGAAATGACAGTATACATCCTAGGGAGGTTGATGCTGACTTGTTGGGACAGCCATTCTTATAGCTTAATTTTTGGTTCTTCACTATTGAATGCTTCATTGAAAACAAAATTTTGTACTTGCAGACACCGTCACGCAGAAAGCCATTGAGATCATTAAAATCTCTTTAAAGAAAATGCAGCTTCTGTTTGCAGGAATAGGATAAATAAGACAGAGGTAAACAGAAAGATGCAGACATGAGTGATCAAGAGTTGTCATATAAAGGACATCTCAAGCTCGAGTCAATATTTTTGCTAGGGAATCAAATGGCTCCAGCGAGATACATTTTTCGTTCGACCAGACAAGTCTCCTTGTTGAAAGGTTTGCTCTAGCCAGAGACATACATCCCCTGATCGACCAGTCTCGATCAACAATATGCCAATGCAATTGGTAACGCATGGCCAGGTAACATAAACACGTTCAGAGAACGGCAACGTGTTTTGAACCCTGCAAGGCAACATGACTAGTATTTACTTAAATGTATTGCAGATTTTCTACTCAGTTACCTTATTTTTATCCCCATGTTATATTTGAAGAAACAGGGCTCCTCTGGGAGAATAATAATTTGAAGTTCACATAGTTCTCCGCCTGTATGTCGGTTAAAACAGTTCTGGCTGCTACGCTACCAGTCCTCTCTGCAACTGCATAATAGTGTTTTGAGTATTCAGGCCAAATAAAAATAAGAGTAATGCTTTTTCCTCAGAAAGTGTGCTGCTGTTTCACAGCTGGACACGGAAAAGTGCTTTATATGTGGAGTGCAATGGCATATGCTTCCAATAAGAGCGATATGCTATTTGGTGAGTATCTGACGCAGCTAACCTATCATTCGTTGCAACTCTTTCCCGGCGCAAACTGTAAATCGGCCAGTCGCACGGCGACACCAAATTTCTAACAAATGTGACATCGACGGATGTTAGTTGCAACTATCTGAAGCAAAAACACAATGAAACCATGGAAAGCCTAGGGGAACTTACCATATTAAACTGTAATTTTGAGATCATGAAGAAAAGGGAAGTGAACTGGACAAAAAAAATCTACCTTTCGCTTGCAAGACCTGAACCCACAACCTCCGCATTAGGTGTGCACGGGTACTATTACAATTAAGCTACATATATGTGTGCTACGATTTGGCCCATAACTCTTAGCCGAACATAAATACTACAATTTACATAAATTTTGCATAAGACTGTCACAATCAGAGCATAGTATACCATGGCCAGACGAGGTGTAGTAGTGACTTTGTAGTTTTACTTAGTAAAAACTACTAAGAAGCTTTTCTGGCTAGTAAGAGCAGCACTTGCTAGCTTTTATTAGCCAATGGCTAGTAAAAAAGCTAGTAAGAAGGTAGTAAAATACATGCTAATTTAGTAAACGCATGCGTTTACTAGCTATTTAATCATTTTATTTTAAAGAGCTACTCGCACTATCAAAACCGACGCCCCGACTGAACGTATGGATAGTCGGCTTGCCCACCTCATTGAAGCCAAAACGTCCATCCTCTCTCGGTGGAAGGGTCAATGACTCAGCAAACGACTCAGGAAAAAGGTTGCACTACTTAACGAGAATATAAAATAACACTGCCGAGTCCTTAATCAACAGCAATGGGCGGAGCTTTGCAATCCTCTAGACGGGCAGATCCACCACTCCCCCTCGAGGAAAATACCAAAACATTTTCTTGACAATACCAGCACCCGCTCACAACAGCAGGATCGTCTTACCAAACTGCTATTCACAGAAACCAAGGCGCACGGCCAGGACCACGTCACAAATACCTTATACCAAAAGCACATCACCTCCGGGCCCGCAAAGCCTCACGGTCCGTACGCGGGGTCCTCGAACTCAGCCCTCGACGAGGACTTCAGCGTGGCCGAGGCATACGCTGTTCTGCGCAATTTAAACAGCCGTTCAAATTGCGGTCCGGACGGCGTCACCAACAAAGCTCTGAGAAACCTAGACGACCCCTCAGTGGAACAGCTGACCGAGTACATTAACGACTGCTGGCGCCAAGGGTCCATTCCCCCATCATGGAAAACGGCCAAAGTAATTCTAATGCCAAAACCTGGCAAGCCATCTAGCCTTGCCAATCTCTGCCCTATCTCGTTAACTTCGTGTGTCGGTAAGGTTATGGAGCATGCACTCCTTACCCGCATAAACTCTCACTTCGAAGATACGTCCACATACCCCTACTCAATCATCGGCTTTAGAGCGCATCTCTCAGCCCAGGACGCCATGCTCCAACTCAAGCATCAAGTCCTTGAAGACAAATCCCGACACACGAATGCTATCTTGGGCCTCGATATCGAGCGCGCCTTCGATAATGTCGCGCACTGTACTATCCTCGAACGCATCTCCCTACTTAACCTCGGCGTGCGCACCTACAACTACGTACGAGACTTTCCATCCAACCGAAGGGCGTTCCTCTCGGTTGGAGATATTCAATCAGAGAAATTGACTCTCGGATGCGCGGGAACACCACGGGGCTCTGTCATTTCCCCAATGCTGCTCAATTTGGTCATGCTCGGATTAGCACAGGAACTACAGAAGCTCGACGGCCTAGAACACAAAATCTATGCCGACGACATTACCACCTGGACCTCAACGGGCTGCGACGGACAAATTGAAACCGCTCTGCAAGACGCCATCGAAAATTATCTCGAAGGCACGGGACTCCGATGTTCCCCCGACAAGTCAGAGCTCCTCCTATACCGCCTCACGCTCTGCGGACGCCCACCACTACGATCTACGCATAAACGCCGCTACGAGGAAATCCAACTACACATGAGGGATGGTGGAACCATACCCGTGGTCTCTACTATCCGGGGTCTCGGCATGACCATCGAAGCCAACGGCGCAAATTCAACGGCTATATCCAAGATCCTCCGACAGACGGCCAATACATCGCGGCTGCTGAAACGGGTGACCAACCGGTGACAGGGCATGAAGGAAGAAAGCCTCATCCGCCGTGTTCACTCGTTTCGTCATCTGTCACATCAAATACGTCGCCGCCTTCCATAATTGGTACAAAGCAGAAAAGACTAAACTGGACAACGGTATACGCGGCGCCTACAAGCTAGCCTTAGGACTGCCAAACAACACCAGCACTGAACTACTCTAATTAGGACTCCATAACACCCTAGACGAATTAATCGAGGCACAGCGTCGGTCTCATCTGGAGCGTCTCACCCTCACAGAAACGGGCCGGCACATTCTAACTAAACTCCGCATCACCTACCACCGTCAATATGGAGACAAATACCCAATTCCATGCGACGTACAGACTTGGCTACATGCCGACCCTATCCCCCAAGACATGCACCCGAACTACAATAAAGAACGTTGAAGGCAAGGGCTGCCTCCCTCATTAAAGGATATGGCGACACCACGGGCGTCACCTTCGTCGAAGCAGCTGAATATCAAGACGGGCACCGCTTCGCCGCGGCTACCACAGTAGGCGGCTCGCTCAAACATGCCACTAGCATCGTAACCCAAAACGCCGAGATGGCCGACGAAGTGGCCATCGCCCTGGCCACCCTTGATCCGGACTGCCAAACCATCGTGAGCGATTCCCGCACGGCAATCAGCAATTACATCAAAGGTCGTATTTCAAAACAAGCGCTACGCATCCTAAACCAAGCCGCTCACTCACTTGAAAAGCAAATCACTCTGGTCTGGTTCCCAGCGCACACTGGCGACGTACATCCGCACCTCACCAACCTCAACGAGGTCGCTCGCTCCGTAGACGAGGCCTTGTCAACCGTGCCAGAGACAGCGCAGGTGCACCCGCGGAACGCGATCGCCTCACCAGCTACAACGACCTTACGAAATCATTCTATCTCAATCGAAGAACCTTCCCCATCCCTCATCACAAGCTAAACAGAGCACAGGCAACCACCCTTCGCCTGTTACAGAAAAACACGTACCCCTCACTAACACGTTACCACAAGATCTACCCGGACACCTACCTTAGTAACATTTGCAAGATCTGTAAGACTCAGGCAGCATCGCTTCCCCAGATGCTATGGGAATGTAAAGACCAATATCCGACAAATAATACCGTGACCCTATCGTCGATATGGCATGCCGCCCTGCGCAGCTCCCACCTCGACGACCAACTCTGGGCTACCCAGCAAGCCTGCGAGGCGGCGAAGAGGCAGGACCTCGATGTCCCCACGAGGGAGGCCTAGGCCCAGCCAACTAAACTGCTGGTTTAAATAAAAGTTTGTTCCTCCTCCTCCTTAAGAGCCGGTTTGTCTGTCCGATCACTCCGAGCAAGGTACTCGCCTCTTTCTCCCCTCACGGCGACATACAAATCAGCTGTGATTAGTTTCTGAGAAGAAATAATATAACGAAGTGACGTATAAAGAGAGCATTTTTTGAAGAGCCCAGTCAAGCACTAAACGAGTGGTGTGATCAAGAGCTGCAACCTGAAGAGCACTACGTCTAGCACTGACTCTGTCATTGAGGCAGCTCATCTGGGTTGCAAGTTTGCTGATCGCATCGATGGCATCGAGAAAACCAAGCACAGTATATAACCTAGCCGAGGAAGACGAAGCGAAGAAGGTGCTCCGGAGGACGAAGTGTGGACTCCAAACATTCTTAAAAGCTTATGAATTCCCTATGAAATTACAAATCATTTTTATTTCCCAGCCTGCAATATATTTGCGATCTTCCTGGCCTCGGTTCCGCACTCCTCAGGTCGTTTTCGTGCAGTCGCTAATCGGTCCCTTAGATGTGCGATTATGTGAGATCCCTCCTATTTGCAGTGAGAGAGAATCTCCAAATTACTTTCGACGATATTTATCCAAACAACGCTAAACTCCTTTCTTACAATACACTTATTGGCCTATTATAAAATCACCTATTGGAGTTAACAATAAAAGCCGTCATAGCGACAGATGCCTCGCAATCAGAAGAAAAATTTGGAATTAGAATTTTCTCTTCCGCTTTTGAGTGGTTGTTCTCCTTAAGACTTCCAGACTACATACCAGTATTTCTAGCTGAGTTTCTGGCGTTTATATTGGCTCTACGAAAAGTGCACTCATCAATCTCGGAAGTTGTAATAGTAACGGATTCTTTGTCATTATGTTCAGCTCTCACTGCAAATAGTGGCTCACAAGTTTCACGTACATTCCACTGTCTTATACCTTCTACCTTAACACTAATTAGACTGGTATCGGTGCCTGGTCACAAACGATTAGTGATCAATGAATTAGCTGACAGCTTGGCGAGAGCTGCCCCTAGTAGTCCAATCCTTCCGATTCTTCCTGTATCAGCTTACATAACCGCGGCTAGGTTCAGGAGACGGGCAGTCATGCAAGACTCCTGGAACCTGCCATTAACAAATCTAACTGATTATCGACACCGCCTATTTCCTTGGAACAGAAAATTCTGCCATAGTAGAAAACTTGAAGTCATCTTTACCAAATTCAGATGTCGGATTCCTACATTAATATGCATCGATCTGGTCTGGTGCCCTCCTCCTTGTGCTCATACTGTGGTGAAGACGAAACAATCTTCTGCCTGTCATCCTGCCGTTTTCTCATTAAGAAAACACGGTTTAGAAGAACCATTTTACAGTGCTGGATTGAATGTTACGATACCCGATATTCTATCTTTTGGTGCCTCTTCTCTCAGACATTGTCATAGGGAGGTTGGTGCAGCTGAATTGTGGGGTATGTAATTCAATCAGGACGATTTCCTTGCTAAATTCTTAAATTTTACATGAATAAATTCCTTTAGTCATTAAAAATTTTTCAAGAGTGATCCTTATTAGACTCCGCTAATTTTTTTTATTCATTCATCAGATTCTTGGCCAATCCCCCATAGAGGGTACGAGCCACTCTCGAAGGCAAGCAAGCAAGCAAAGAAGAACAGTGGTACGAGCCATGTTTTGAGGCAACAACAACAACAGCAATAAAGGGTGATGGCCGCCTTGCTGGCCTGGTCACTTGTTCTGTTACAAATTTAACCATTTGTACCGAGTGCTTGGGTGGTTTTTGTGTACATATTTATGTGTGTATATATGTATGTGTATTCATGTTTTCTGCTTGTTTTATTAGCGGCAATCCCTTAAACTGCCGGTTTTTATTTATTTTCTATGTCACAATGTATTTTCTTGCCTTGTATAGCTCCTCCTCCTCTATGGGCCAAAACTGTTGGCCTGGAGTATTCTGAAAAAAAAAGTTCTGACGTCGACGTCGTCATCGCCGTCGTCATCACAGTGAGGTTCCGTATGAAGTCCACGGGCGATGAAATCGTCGCCGCGCGCCGTACGCTGCATGTGCGTGTGTGTGAAAGCGTCCACCCGCGCGACTGTATCTTGAAAGCCATCTGGGGCGGGGGCAGAATCCGCCCTCCCTGTGTTTTCGCGGCTAAGATCGCGTTGATGCGAGCGCCGGCACGAAGCTCAATTCGCTCGCTGCTGCTGGCGCACTGACTCACTCCAGCGTTCCGACAGCGAGTTTGCGTGGCCATCGAGTGAGTTGCGTTCATGTTTGCTTGTGCACCCGTGACACCATTCTTGCTTATTTAGTTCGTGTGCCTATGTTTACAAGTTTATACGACCGGTAAAACTACCATCCTTACTTTGTATAGCTGTCCACTAATTTGCTATCGCCATCGACGCTTCGCCTTTCGGGCGAAACTGCGACTTCTTTTAACAGCTGGCGATAAAAGATGAGATAAACTGTCTTTACAAGACGTAATATTTAATGGTAATGATACACTTCATTGGGCTAAAGTTGGTGAAACCGCTGGCCTTTAGCACACCGTATTGAAGCGCAAGGCTGGTTTCCCCGCAACGGTGGTATGCTACTGAAAGCGAAATTAATCGAAATCTTTCATGACCGCGCAGGTTAGGCGTGCCCGAACAATGTAACAGCCGACACGAAGCCACGCCCCCTGCGTCACTACGCTTGCGCAGCTCTGCTTCAATGCGGGGCCACTCACTCACGTGTATTGGTGGGAAAAAATGCAAAGAAAAGATTGCTCCGACCTGGTCCGTTAGAAGGTAGATAGAGAAGTTTTGAAAAAGATAATTAATGAGATGTATGCAAAAATGCTAGAATGAAAAGCGTGTTTAGCATGCCTGATTAAATCAAGCAGGCTAGGTGGCTATTTGTCACCACCCCGTTTGAAAGGTGATGCCAAGAAATCATCATGAAATCATCAGCATGTTTAACGAGCCCAAAACCTACAAGTACCACGGGGTAAACACGTGAATCGCGTGCCAAGCGTCGTAATTTCAGAGGCACGCATCGAACAAGCCTTTCCCGCCATTCCTTGCCAGTTTCACTCGTCTACAGAGTACGTTAAAAGGACGAAAGCTCAGAACTGAGGTTCGGCGGTCGACTTACCAGACCAACGGTTCACTTCCTCGTGACATGCGAGCCTTTGTCAAGTGGCCGCAGCTGGTCGATGGACGCTCCGCAGAGGTGCATTGGTCCGTCGGCTCGGACATTCTGGCAACCGCGCCGCTGTCAGTGGGCGTTGCGCAATGATGCGGTGCTGCTACCGATGGTGGTGGGAAAACGAGCGTGCCCGGACTGGTACTAGCAGGGAGAAAATACACAGTGACGCAGTAGCGGCGATCGCATGTCGCAGATTGATGCCACGAACTTGACCACTGATAAACGCGGTCTGTGACGTAGAGGCCTAAGTGAGCAGCTGAAGCTTGTGCGTTGCTTCAATGCGTCATCCTTCCAGCGGCAGCCTTGACCGACCTGAAATTCGGGCCACACGCGGTTTTCTTATCTCCAGACTTGGCGACGGGGGGGGGGGGGGGGGGCGTGCCGTGGAGGAAATGTTCCGCAAAGGCGCCTCGAAGCCAAGAGTACACTTCTGGAAGGGAACAAGTGAACAAAGGCTGATGAAAAAGGCTGTGTGGACTGCACATCTTTCTGCGCACTATAAATCCTGCTCTTGTCAACCGGGATTTCATGATGTGAATACCCTGGGCAACAGCAATGACAAAACGGCGCATAAACTTTTGGAAGCACTTCACTTAAGGTGGTGGTACTACGGCAGCCATCTTGCGAGTAGTTCATATCCCCCACCAGACGACGCCACTCAGTCATGACTGAAGAAATGGTCTTTACCGATACAGCACAGCGTTATCGTTCGGCGCAGGACACACCTGCAGGGAACCTTCGATGACTCATGTATAAAAGGCCCCGCAGGGGCGTCTGCGTGAGCAGGCGTTTGGTGTGTTGCGACACCACGTACCCCAGCACATGAGGGTTGGACCCTCCCGCGTGTCGCCGTGCGTGGCTTAGCCGTGTCCGGGGAAAGGGGGATCCTGGGGGTTGAGCCGAAGCCGGGCGTTTGGACCTTTACGGCCCCTCGGCAGAGGCAACACACCTCTTTGGCCTTCGCTTCTCGTAGACGGCACCCCCGGACTGACCCACCCGGGGGAAATCGGTGGTCGCCTTTTCCTGTCCCTCTCCTAAATCTTTTCCTTTCCTATCAACTTACCTTTCTGTCCTGTCATCTCCTTTCTTCCCAACTTTTCTGTTTCTCTCAGGCGGCTTGGGTTAACCTGGTGCGGTATATCCAACCTTGAGTATGGCGCATTGGGTTATAGCAGCGATGCACGGCTGGCGTGTGCAAGTCATTACTATGTAAAACTTGTAGCGTCCCCTTGTTGGGCTCCATGGTGGGTGGCTGCCATTGCTGCCGAAGTACTACATCCAGCATGCATAGAGCATCATTTCCTCTACTATCCGATCGTACCGCAGCAAAGCGCGTACGCACCGAAGTCTCCCTCAACTTTTTCGCACCACGCAAAGAACCTTTTCCACGATACCACGTTATCCACAGTGATAAACCTGAAAAGCCCGTAAGAGTAATATCACCTTTCCTCGTATCTAAATCCCTGACGGACACCATTGGACCAGGCTATAAAGCTAGCAAGATGGCAAGCGGCGACCTCCTCCTTGAGGTTCGCGACAAGCTGCAGCACGAAAAACTCGCAAATCTCACAACCTTTGCAGACATCCCTATAACAGTGACCCCACATCGTTCTCTCAACACAGTCCGAGGCGTGATCTCAGATTCCGACCTGTTAGAACTTACCCTACTAAAAAATCCTATTTAAATTCAAACAGGGTTATACAGGTTTAAACGGGTTTTAACGGGGTCCTGTTTGGCAACATACAGGTGTAAACAGGACCCGTTTACACACAAACAGGTCTGAACGGGGTCCTGTTTGGCTTGCAAATAGGTTTAAACGGGACCCTCCCGCACAGAAATAGGTCTAAACAGGGGCCCCGTTTAGCGAACAAACAGGTTCATACTGGGCACTGGCACCAAACAGGGGCCTATTTGGCCCGCAGGCAGGTTTTAACAGGAATCTCCGACACAGAAATGGGTCTAAACAGGGGACCCGTTTGGTAGTTAAACCAGTTAAACTGGCTCATACTGGTCGCACTGGCACCAAAAAGGTCTACATGTAGATGTCATGCTCGATTTAATGCTTGAACAGATTTACGGTAAAATTCGATTTGAAATTGGTACACACGAGCGAGCGCTCCGCAACACCCCAACGGCAGCCGCTTCGCGTCGGCGCCGGGGCACAACCAACGGCGCTGCCAAACACAGAGAAAAAAAAGAAAGTAAAGGTTAATAAATAAGAAGAAAAAAAAACAAATAAGCCAAAGCGGGATTTGAACCCGCGTACCGCAGATCTCAAAGCAAGCGTCGTAACCACTCGGCCACACAGCCCCGCATATCCAGCGATTGCTGTCCTCACTATTGAAAGGAACGTGGCTGGAACCCGCCATATAAGACGCATAATATCGAAATACTACCACAGAACATCCATACAAATACCACATACTACGCCGTCACGATACATGCGGTCACCAAAGGGCCGAAAGTGGGCAAAAGCACGAAAGCATGGTCGCTTTCGGTGCCCCCAGGAGGCGCTGCCACTGCCCCAGGACTGCATACGCCACCTAGCCATGGCTAGGTGGCGTATGCCACCGCCCGATTTAAAGGGTTCAGCCTCATCCATCCATCCATCCATCCTTCGACGGTCGTGGCCGAACAGGACGGTCGTGGCCGAGTGGAGCTCAGCGCAGCAGGAGCAGTGAATAAGTTCAATTTTTGTTTATTCTTATTTGGTTGATAGAAGTGTTAGGGTACCCGAGCTATCTATATATATTGTTTTTCATGCTTTTTTAGTTTCTTGGTTAGTTTGGTAGGACGTTAGTAGGTAGCGAATAGTTCAATTTGTTTAATTTTTTTTGGAAGCGGGTTGTGGCGCACGTGTTGCATGGTGAAAGCAGTGTAAAGCGGCAGTTTTAAACCGCGTTAGGGAAGCTAGTGGAGGTAGCCGGATAGCGAGTTTGCCGTACGGCTTACCGTGGGGCCTTGTTCAGGTATTTTATTGGGCTTTCTCGATAGGTGGACGGGTGGACAATGGCGCGGCAGGCTAGGAAGGACAGGGGTGATGACGAGCTGGTGCAGTGCGAGGAGTGCAAACGTTGGTGTTATTTGGACGAGACGCACTTCGCCAGTTTAGCCGACGCTGAGGAGGCTAGCTTCGCGTGCAGGTCGTGTGAAGGATTTAAGGGAGCTGTGCGGCGGATGGAAGGGGAATGGGCAGCCAGTGTGGAAGAGCTCAAAGGGGAGCTGAAGGTGGAGCGAGAGCGGCGAATTGAGCTCGAAACTCGGATCGGCGAGTTGCTTCACAGGGAGGGGGCCGAGGCCGTCCTGGTAAAGCGAATAGCTGGCGAGCTACAAGAAGAACGGGAAAAGCGGGCCGTGCTGGAAGAGCGGGTGGAGGCGCTAATGGTACAGGCGGCGCGTAATCCCGGGTCAGCTCAGGCGGGCGGCGGGGACAGCGCAGAGACTCAGGCAGAGGCATGCCATGAGAGCAGGGAGGGACGCCTAGGGGCCGTTGAACAGCAGGCGAGAGCCGGCGGCAACACGGCGGTTCCACAACTCTACAGCGAGGTAGTGCGGCAGGCTTCGGGTGGGAAGGGACGAACGGCAGGGAGCACATCGTCACGTGTCAGTGGCGCAGGGCGGGTGGAGAACCAGCTAGCGCGAACTGGAGGACGACAATCGCAGGCGGGAGGCAAACGTGTAGAGCGAAGGGTCCTAGTGGTGGGGGACTCCAACGTAGCTAGGGTTAAGGAGGGCGTCCTTACAACAGTGAAGGCAGACGGGCGGGTGAGGGTGGAGGCCCAGTCAGGGAAGTGCATGGTTGACGCAATGGCAAAAGCTCAGAAGGTGGTATCGGACAACCTCGAGCATGAACATCTGGTCGTTATCCATGCTGGTCTCAACGATGTGCTGAAGGGAAGGAGCCAGAACCTAAACGGACAGTTAGAGGTTGGGTTGAGTAAACTCAGAGAAACCTCCGCGAAAGTGCATGTGACCATATGCACAATCCCACATGTCCGGGGCCAGGCTAGCGCGATGGAATGGAGGGTGCTTGAGGCTAACCGGGTCATTACGGGTCTGAGCAGACCACTTGGGTACGGTGTAATGGAGGTAAACCGGGAAGTGTACGAGTCTGGCTCCCAGCCTTTTGCACAGGATGGCATTCACTACAGTGGTGCCACGGGCGGGAGCGTAGGTAGTAGGATAGGGCGCCAAGCTACGGCTTTTTTGGGGGGACCCAGAGCCCTAAGACCACCAGTGTAGACGAAGACGGACCCAGAGAGGCTCCAAGATTCAAGAAACGTAGAATCGGTAGAAGAAATAGACGTAAGCACCAGGGGCAAGGTCATTCTGACATAGGTTACATTAACATGCAAGGTGGCAGGAATAGGCTGAAGTGGGAGGAGATAGACGAGCAACTAAGGCAAGAAAAGCTGATGGTATACGGGTTTGTGGAGACACATCTTAGGGACATGGAGCAACCTCCCTGTAATCCTGACTACGCATGGGAATATTGCAATAGAACAGAGGGCAGCAGAAAAGGGGGTGGAATTGGTGCATTCATTCATAAAAGTATGAACTGGCAAAGGGTCAAACAGGAATGCAAGGAGCATTTATGGCTAAAAGGGAAAGTTGCAGGAGAGCAGACACTCCTTGGTTTTGTATACCTGTGGACAGGAGCAAATGCCAAAGAGGAAAACAAAAAATGCTGGAATGCATATCAAGTGACATTAATGAGCTAGGAGAAGGGTGCGAGATTATTATACTAGGAGATATGAACGCACACATAGAAGACATGGACGGGTACACAGACTCAACAGGCAACATGATGCTGGATATGTGTGAAATGCATGACTTAGTTGTATGCAACAGTACTGAGAAGTGTGAAGGGCACATAACATGGGAGGTAGGGAGCCTGCAGTCGACGATAGATTATGCACTAATGTCACATAGGATGCACGATAGGCTAAATGTAATGAGCATAGATGAATATGGCTCCAGAAGTCTAGGTAGTGATCACAAACGTATTAAGGTGAGTTTTAGAAGGGAAATGAAAGTAGGTAGGAGGCAAGATGAACAACCAGGTGGGATATTTTACTCGGAAAAGCAGCTTGAAATAGCAACCCAGCAAATTGAGGAAGTAATTTCAGAGGATACAAAAACAGAATGGACATATGCAAATTTAACAGGACTATTTGAGCTAGAGCTTACTAAGGTACGAGTCAGGACAAAAGGGAACAGAAGACGTAAACCCAAGAGCTGGTGGGATGAGGAGGTTAAGAAGGCCATAGAGAAACGCCAGGAAGCATCCAGGGAACACAGATATTCAAAGCAGAGGGGTGAACCAGAAGCTGATGTAGGCAGAAAATGGAACAACTTCTTAAACTGTAGAAGGGAAGCATCCAATTTGATCAATGAGAAGATCAGAAGAAAGGGGAGCCAATGGTTGTCAGAAGTAAACAAAAAGGATAGAAAAGCAGCGAAGAAAGTTTTGGAAACATCTCAACTCCTTGAGTAATAAGACTAGCCTAGAGCAGAGGTTTATAGTTACAGCTCAAGGTGTTCGACTAGAGGGAGATGAGGCAATGGAACATATAAGAACAATGATGACAGAAAAATTTAAAGAACGAAACATAGCAAGTGCTCAATCAGGTGAGGATGGACTAGTCAGTGCAGTGGCTCCACTGGCACAAAGCGAGTGGGAAAGGGCAGAGAAGAGGGTTCCTAGTAGCACGTCGACAGGTCCTGATGGCATCCCAATTATGTTGATAAAGACATTGGGCCCAAAATCTAAGAAAGCGTTAAGAGAGGCAGTGAGCAAAATGATAATGGACGGTAAAGCCCCTGACGGGTGGAGACTGAGCAGGATGAGCATGATATATAAGGGAAAGGGGGACAAAGCCGACATAAACAACTACCGTCCCATAACAGTGACGTCAGTGGTTTACAGGGTGGTGATGCAGATTATAAAGGACAGACTGCAGGCATGGGTGGAGAGCGAGGAGGTGCTGGGGGAACTACAAAATGGGTTCCGAAAACAAAGAAGGTTAGAAAATAATCTGTTCTCATTGACACAGTGTATTGAAATAGCAGAAAAGGAACACAGGCCCCTATGGCTTGCCTTTCTGGATATCAAGGGAGCCTATGACAGTGTAATCCAAAAGGATTTGTGGGACATACTGGGCACTCTAGAGGTGGAAGATGGAGTAAGAAATCTTTTAAAAGATATCTATAAAAGTAACAGGGTGCTTATAAAATGGGAAAACAAGGTATCTGGGCCTATAGAGATACAGCAGGGGCTTAGGCAGGGGTGCCCTCTGTCACCTCTGTTGTTCATGCTGTATTTACAAGGATTAGAGAAAAAATTAGAGAAGAGCGGACTTGGCTTCAACCTTTCCTATTTCAAGCAGGGAGAATGGATTAAACAGTCATTACCAGGACTGATGTATGCAGATGACATTGTACATATGGCTGACAGCAAGGAAGACTTGCAGAGATTAATGGACATCTGTGGTAAAGAGGGAGATAGCTTAGGTTTGAAGTTTAGTAAAGAAAAATCGGCAGTCATGACTTTTAATGATAATCAGGGCAGCGAGCATAGGATACAGGAGGTTACGCTGGAGGTGGTGGATAAGTACAAATATCTTGGAGTGTGGATAAACAATGGGGCTGAGTACCTAACGGAACATGAAAAATATGTGACGGCTAAAGGTAGCAGAAATGCAGCTGTGATGAAAAATAGGGCACTGTGGAATTACAATAGGTACGAAGTGGTGAGAGGGATTTGGAAAGGGGTGATGGTCCCTAGTTTGACTTTCGGCAATGCGGTCCTGTGCATGAGATCAGAGGTTCGAGCAAGGTTGGAAGTTAAGCAGCGAGGGGTAGGTAGACTGGCTCTGGGAGCACACGGAAATACACCAAATCAGGGGGTACAGGGTGACATGGGATGGACGTCATTCGAGGGCAGGGAAGCCAGCAGCAAGATAGAATTTGAGGAGCGATTGAGAGAGATGGCAGAAAAGCGGTGGGCAAGGAGAGTTTTCAGTTATTTGTACATGAGGAATGTTGATACAAAATGGAGGAAGCTGACCAGAAAACTGTCAATCAAATATTTGGACTGCAGGAGGGGTGCAAACCAGGAAACAGCGGTTAAGAAAAAGGTTAAGGAAACAGAGAGGGGTCTGTGGAAAACAGGGATGCAGACGAAATCAGCACTGGGCACATACCGAACTTTCAAGCAAGAAATTGCCAAAGAAAATATCTACGATAATTCTAGGGGAAGCTCTTTGTTGTTTGAAGCCAGGACGGGAGTATTGCGGACTAAGATGTACCGAATCAAGTACCAAGGTATAGACACGTTGTGCTGTGCGTGTGGAGAAGAAGAGGAAACGGCTGAACACCTCATACTTTTCTGTAAGGGGCTTAACCCTACAGTGCAAGGCAACGGGGTTGATTTTTTCAAAGCATTGGGGTTTAGGGACAGTGAAGGCAAAATAGACTTTAAGCGGGTAGAAATAACCAAACAGAGGTTATCTGATTGGTGGATAAAATTAAGGCAGGGGTGAAATTTCACCCACCAGAAAGTACAAATTATGTTAATAGCCATGACTAGGTGGCGTATGCCACCGCCCGATTTAAAGGGTTCAGCCTCATCCATCCACCCATCCAACCAGGCATGACCGTGCTGTTGCTGCCTGTTGCTGTGCGTGCGCGCTGCATTGAGGCAGGTCATGTGGATGTTTAATCGTGTGTACGCTGTGTCGAGAGAAAATGTCGTGCCCCTTGTGTGCTTTGATGATCACCTTACCCCTGGGACCGCGTAACGCAGCTCGCAGTACCTTTCGCGTGGTTCGCCGATGTCGATTATCGTAGTTATGGCCCGCTTGCGGTTTCTTTGTTCCCGGTCTCTGATAATATCGCATCGGATCACAGTGCACGGAAGAATTTGTTGAGCTATTACGTGCTGTAGTTCATCCGCAATTCAACAGTGTTTACGTCGGAAGGATCGTCGTGCAGTCGACGCCGCGACCTGACATGAAGGAGCGTTTTCCGACTACGCCTAGAAAGGTAAGTCCGGCGCTTGCGCGCAGTTTTGTAGTCAATGGTTCGTGAAGTGTGAATTGTTATACGGATCACGAGATGATTAGTAAAGCGACCACAATGATAAATGTGTTTTTCGAATGTTCGTTCATGTCGCAGTGCACATTTAGCGAACAGTCTCACAAAAGATGTCCTGAAACGTATTGGACGTTGCCAGGAGCTTTATCATGTATTTGCTTTCTGCTATAACGTATGCTAACGGTGATTGTTTGACCTGAATGGTAAAGAAAAAAATCAAGCAGGGAGAGTTACTGCTTGTGTACGTAATTTCTGTATAGGTATTTCTAGAAGTACAGCCTTCCGCATTTGTAACTATATTGCGCGAGCGTCGATCATGGGCCATTTTAGCGCCTTCAACGGCGATACTTAGCGAGACCGACAAAAGTAAGCAGAGGCGCATAAAGCACTCTCCAGCGCAAGCGTCATCTGCTAAGCTGCTATTCTCAGGACGACGCACACCCATTTCATAGTATGCTGGTGCGATATAGTTAAAAATGCGGGAGGCTGTCCGTCAGCTAACAGCTGCGCGAGATGGTACTAGATTGTTGTGTCTGACGCATGGCCAGATTTTAGCTTGTATGCGAATTCTACTACATATAGTGTCGCCAGACAGGCTGTATTTCTTGTGTTGGGTGTCCTGTGTGTTTTCGTGTGCTTGTAAATGTTTATTTCAGAGAAGCCGAGATTACAACAGCCGTGTTTCTTTTTCATCGAATTTTTTTGTCTGCTGAAAAATAGGGCGTTTGTTCTTGTAATTTCCAGTGCATCGTCCTTCGAGACAATGCTTTGTTCCACCGCATAAAGAAATTCGATTTTGGAACACTTTTCATGTGCTAAGGAATTTTCTTCGTAGTACAATTCACATTTCACTTCCTACAGATGTGCATTTGTGGGAAGCTTTTGATAGTAGATTTATGTTTGCTGCAGTTTCATTTCATGTTAAATAACCGCTTGTGGTGTAACAATCAGATGTTTGCACAACCAGATGCAGCTTCGTGTAGTTTGATTGTGTGAGACTTTTCAGAATGTAACATGATCTTGTTAACTTGCAAGCTTGCAGTTTCAGCAGGGATTACAGTAAATTGAACATTTCTTATTGTTTAGGGATGTCAAGATTTCGTGAACCAGAGGCATCTCTACACCGCATAGGAACCTAAGACATTTCTGCAGCCGGAACAGCACGGCAAATCATCTGATCTGCATGCTGCGACAAGGTGTGTACAAAATGGTCCCTGCCACTTACACAAGCTGTTGGTTTTGTTGGTATAATTCATACCTGTCAACTCTCCTGAATTTTTCGTATTTTTCGTGATCTCTAACGAGCATACCAGAGGGGGCACTTGCTTTAGGCCAGTTTGTTCAGATAAATTTCTTAAACAGGCTAAATCGGCAGCAGCAAGAACACTGCAAATGTGCTCTGGTGATATAAAACAGTGTTGTCAGTTCTGGTGTTTCAGTTCGCTGCTGCTTTGTGTGCTGTTAAATAAAGGTGAATTATGTGTGTATCAATGCAACAGTGTGGGTGCTGAGAGGAAGCTTTAAAAAATGTGTGCTACCTCGCCAATAAAAAATTTTTGTCTGCAGAATTTTTACAAAACATAAAGTTCACAGGTTGGCATGTATGACATAATGTACAGCACTGTTGCTATGAATATGCTATATTCATAACTTGCAGTTTCGGTCTACTTGAATTGCGTATTTTGAATCTGGCCTACCTTCAGTTTAATCAATTCATTTAAGTAGCCTCCTCTGAGTTAAATGTAATTGGAGGCTATTGTAGAAATGCATGATGTGCTCCCTACTGACTGCATTGTGGCAATTTTTTAGGGACCATCTTGTGAGGCATGCATATCCTTTCATGTCTTGTTATGATTTGCCCAACAAAAGCAGCAGGGCTTTGGTTACCTTTGTTATTACGCATTCTTGTAGACTTCAGTTTCTCTCTCTTCTAACATGTGTGCATGCGCAAATTCTGTGTTCTTAATTATATTTCTGTAAGTTGACCTAATTGTGTATTACATTTTAAAAAATTTGGGGGGGAGCGGGGTTATTGATTCCCATAATACTAGGGAGAACGGGACCTCAGACCAAAAGGCCACAAAAGGTGGCTTAAAGTGTTCGAAGCTCAGAATTTAACATTCTGTCTCCTAAAGCACTACCAGTATGAAACTGTTTCTAATTGCTTTGTTTTTATAAGCTAGCTGCCCGATTTGCAGCCACATTGTGAGAGAGGTTTTTTTCTTCTTTTGTTTGAGTTCTTTTGTTGAATGTTCTCGTTTTTAGTTCAGAAATTTTTTCCTACCACCTCACGCAATACTCCCACTGGAGCCTATGAGATATGTTTATAAATAAATAAGCAAATTCCTGAGGAGTGCAACAAACCATGCAAATCAGTCCCTAAAAAGCCATAAAGAGGATCTATTATTTTCAGCAGCTGCCTCAGTCGTACTGTGCTCACTGGCGCACTGACAAAAACCATTGCAGCAGCAAAGCACTACTCTAAACATTTTCCTTTCAACATTTTTAACTCTCATATGCTGTCTTCTCCAAATCGTGTTGAGTGCATCTGGAATGTTTCGGCAATTGTTTTTACCTCAACCATTATGCAAAGCAATCATGCAAAGGTTCAGCTTGTTGACTGTTGCTTATTTATACCTAGCCTGATCTCTGGAGTTGACTGTATGCTTTCTTTTTTTTGCATACCTGCCATGGTTGCTTAGTGGCTATGGTGTTGAGCTTCTAAGCACGAGGTCTCGGGATGAAATCGTGACCATGGCGGCTGCCTTTTCAAGGGGGTGAAATGCGAAAACACCTGTGTACTTGGATTTAGGCGCACCATAAAGAACCCCAGGTGGTCCAAATTATTCCGGAGTCCCTCACTACGGCGTGCTTCATGATCAGACTGGTTCTGGCATGTAAAACCCCATAATGTAATTTAAATTTTTTACACAAGAACTAAGGTGGCTTTTAATGATGCCACCTTTTCACATTACTGCATAAGCACAAGTTTGTCGAAATAATTGAACAAATGTCATCAGTATTCTGTAAAAGCAAACTTGTCTTGTACAGCAGCTCGAATAAGCCATTTTCAGTGCAATAGCAGGCTTAGGATGTTGCCAGAAAATTGTGTCGCATAAGGATGTGCTGCATCAGAAGGCACGTTTCTTGTTCATTGTATTCATTCTAGCACTATCTCGTCTCTATGTTCCTTTCAATGGTATTCACTGTGCACACATACTAAAGAGATAAGGAACATCCACAGTGCACGCATACCAAGGAAGTCACAGTCAGACAGAGAGCGATAGAGCACAGCACGCTTTCACTCTCTGTCTGTCGCTTATTTCCCTCACATGTGTTCATTGTGAGCACCACCAAAATGAAGTTACCGACTTGCCCAAGCTTCAACTCTTGTGCTTGGTGTTTTTTGTCTACAAAATGCCCTTAAGCAAGTCATAGTGGTGGTCATTTTCGCATGTATGGAAAAGGCTTATTCAATTCCAGAACAGCTTCATTTGTTCTAGGCATAGTAAAGAACTTGCTAGTGTTTATTTTAAAGGCTGAATTGGTAGGAAACTATTGTGGTATTCCTAATGGCACCCTTTTGCATTAAGTTTGTGCAGATGCTTGAAGCTTGTACTATGTTGATGAAAATAGAGTTGAAGCTATAGAAGCATATTTGTCAAAATGTAGTGAATGCTTCCCAGTAGAAATCCAGAGTTATGCTTCTTGGGACACTTATTGGTTAGCCTTATCGGGTAATGCGATTAGCCTTATCGATGCTATAATGTTGCAGGGTCTGCAGGATGGCCAGCGTTACAAAAAAATTAACATCATTGTAAGAATACATGTTCTGCAATAATATTAGGATTGGCCCCCCCAAGTGACAACGCTTGCTTACACTATATCTGGGATAAACCAGGTTTACTCAGCCAGACAGCCATCCGTGCATGAGGGGGGGGGGGCGGCAAAAAGGGGCTTTCGAGTAATCTTCAAGTAGATGGCTCATACATCAGATCTTTCTTACTGTGCATGCTATGTTGCTCAAAGTCAAGTTAGCTATGGGTACAATGTCTACATTTTATTACTGTTTATGCCTAATGAAGGTTGCTTTGTTCACATTGTCACTTTCTATATTGTTTCTCTTATGGCACTAAGCTCACTTCTTTTAATGCTGCTATAGGTATGGCTCGGCCTGGTGATGAATTGTAAGCAGAACATGCTATGCTGCGAATTGGTGCCAATCTTCATATCCGAGTTGTTCCCACGACAGTCAAGCACTACTGTGATTTGCTTCATTGGCAAGGTAATATACTATGGTGAGCTTGCACCTCAAGATTGGTATTGAAAAATATGTCAAGTAAAAGACACAAGAGTTGGCCTTTATGACAGATACATTCATGTTCTTTTTTTAAAGAGCTCTTTTAGCACTGTTCTTTATGGGCATGTTTTCAGAGGATGCTTATACTCCTTTATTACAAACTGCCATGGAGCTAGTTTGTGTGTTAAACTAACACTCTTTCACTAAGAAAAAGTCCAGTTTTTACTCGCACAGCGATATGGTGCCAAGGACGAAAGGGGTGGAATAGATCAATCTGAATGCATGTTGCTCACACAAATACAAAAAGGGCGCATGGCATGGCTAGCGCGATTTGTTTTACATTGATGATAAGCAGTCTCAATGTCTAATAATTCTATTGATAGGGAGCTAACACACTGGTTCCCCGTCATTTGAATAAGGAAAGATTCACATATCTCTGAAGCACTCTGGTCCTTATATTTTGCCACAATCAAGTGGTTTTTAAATATGGGTGCACATTGCACTGAGAGCAGTGCAATACTAATGTCAACTGACCCACACATCAAGTTTGCGTGGTTACGCAGCCTGTCATTTATACATTTGGCTTGTTTAGCCAATGTAGCATCTACTGCACAATAATGGTATGTGATAGACACTGCACCTGTGTACTCTATATGCATTTTTTGCATTCTTTTTTTTCACAGGTAGTGATGCATGCCTTTTCATTATTTATGTGCCTACACAACAAGCCAAGCTTGTTCTGGGCCGAGAAAGAATTCTAGGATAAGCCTACGTGCTGCAACTTTTCTCGGAACGAAACTAGCTTGGCTCGTTGGGTTGGGTTAAATGGTTCGATGGGTTTTGGAGCCCATACGGGTTCTTTGCTCACACTAAGACACATAAGCTTGTAGGCTGTGCTTCTGTAATTTGTACAGCTCACTGACAGTGCAGGTGCGGGCCTCATCTTCACAAAGAAGCTGACTGACTGCACCTTCCACGGAGCAGGTGACTCGGGTTGAGTGAGGCACCAGTGTTGGTGTTCGTTCCCTTGTGCAAAACAGCAGCTTTAGGTTCATTGTAGTTGTAGGAAGACAAGTTACACATAACTTCCATGGTTTGAGTGAGCGCATTTCTCGTGGGGCATCAAGCTTTTTTTTTGCAACTGTCTGCATGGGTGCTTCAGTAGCATTGGTGTGAAGTTGGCATAAAGTTGTGCATTCAAGAACTTCTGAACAATGACCTGCTGTAGTTAGCGCTGTGAAGATTGCATTGCCTACCAAGCCTTTGGTTTTCTGTTGGTGTACTTGTAATCGTGCTGTCAGTAATTTCTCGGCTTGCCGAATTATCTTGAGGCCCCACACTGACGCTATCTATGTCTTCAAGTGCAGACTTTTTAGGATAAGGTTCTTCGGTTTGCAAATGTCGTTGTAGGAAAGGTGGCACTTACAGGTGCCTATTCTAGACATTATTGAAACAAGCCAGCGAATCTTGGTTACGTCTTGTCCATAGTGTATAGCAGTTAGTCAAGGGTTGAGAAAATTGCTCTCAGTGGTAGCATGCTGGCAGTAACTTGGTCATTGAACACATGCTCATCATCATGTTACCTGATTAGATGAATTTTCGTTGAAGCTTTGACAAAATTGCCTACAGAAGTTATGGATAACACATTTTAGCCAAGGCACATTGGTTCGTCTTACTCGTGTCCAGATTAGAAATCTATAAGTGCCACCTTTCCTTCAACCAGACTTACAAAGCTAAGAAGCTTGTCTTGAAAAGTTGGCACTTTTGAGACATCAGTAGCGTCAGTGTGGAGCCTCCGGATAATTCGGCCAGCCGGGCAGAAATTACTAATAGCAAGAGTTCAAGAATGCTGACAGAAAATCAAGGGCTTGAAAACTGACACATTTGCAAGATGCCAACTAGAGCAGCTCTATGTCCACTTCATAGCGACGCTAAGGGACCACCTGTGCAAACTGTCGCAAGAAAGCTTGACATATTAAAACAAAAAAGCCTGTTTAAACCAAGAAGTTAACTTCAGCTTGTCTTCCTGCAAGCCCACTAAACCTGAAACTGCCATTTTGTGCAAAGGACTGAACTTCGACACTGCAGGATACTTCACGATATCTTGGCGAGAGTAACCTGCACCGTGGAACATGCCTGCAGTCAGCTCCTTCTGAAGTAAAAGAAAAGGTCCACGTGGCGTAGCTGCCATGGTGTAACCCTGGAATCTGTTTCTGCTCCGCAACTTGAGCTTCTTTTTTTCAGTGACCACAATTGCATTATTATGAAACGGAATGCATTAACAGGTTCAAACTCAGGTTAATGTTTTTATCTGCATGACTTTGTGGCCAAAAACTGATGAAAGGAGGCGCAATGCGACTATTGAACCTCTCCAGGGGACAGGGATGTCAAGAAGTTTTAAATCCATTTGCATAGGCTAACAATCGCAAGGCAAACTGCTGCTATTCCGTGAAAAAGTACCATGCACTTCTTACTTCAAGGAATAGTGCCAATCTTTTTCAGCTGTAGTTAGCACCATGTGTGTACACTGCACATATAATTTGAGTTAAATGTAAGGAAGGTATTGCAGAATAGGCCTTTTATAACTAATGGCCATAATTTTGGCATTAGTAGATCTTTGCTCAGACCATCTGACAATTTCTTGAAAGTACGAAATTTTTGTTTATGTAGCTGCTGTCAGCATATTCTATATTATCATTTGGTCTTATGCATATACTGTTTGCTCTAAAAAAATTAAATTCTTGAGTTTCACATGCTAAAACCACGATATGATTATGAGGCATGCTGTAGTAGGGGACTCCGGATTATCCCTTGAACCCTTGTTAACTCAAACTCTGATATCTGAACATATCAGTTAAGTCGAAAATTTTTTCGTGGCTCAGTATCGACTTTATGTATATTTGACTTCTTATCTAGCAATGCTTCTGTGCTGTGCTCCGGGTATCTCGAAATCTTGACTGCAACACTGTAGAGAAAATGTTATCACCCAAAGGTTTCCATACGTTGTACGCAGCTGCGATATCTCCAAAAGTTGCAAGATCGCAAGTTTGTAGCAAATTCTGCTTCATTCCATGCCACCTTGTCATCCACTGTTCACGACCGGCAGAGATCTCATTGGTAATCCGGGCAGAGTGTTTCTCTGACCCCTGACAAAATGCAATGAGCATGATAAGGCCTCCCGCTTTTTAACTATATTACATGAGAACACTATAATATGGTTGTGCATCATCCTGAACGGGACATCGCATTAGACGACTTTTGCACAGGATAGTGCTTGGTGCACCTGAGAGTTCTTCTATATGTCTCGCTGATTATTGCGCTTAGAGGTGCTAAAATGATGCGGGATGGATGCTCGCACAATATGGATAAAAATGCGGGAGGCTGTACACCTGAGCACCACAACATACATGCTCATGTGTACGCATAGAGTTGTCAGCTTGCTTATTTCCTGTGCTCTGTGTTTCTGTGTGGATCTGCTCGCTAGGCCATACCGTGTGCTGCGCCGAATATTTGGCACGTTATTGGTATTTTTTTCATTAACAAGTTCAGGGCCATGAGCTTGTAGAAATGCGTTGTCTGATGCCATTTCTAATCGTGCTTCGTCAGTTGTCATAGTGACACTGTGCCTACGTTATCAGTACGGGTTTGATGGAACATCGTATAACGGCGCTGTGTGAGAACGGATCACAGAAAGAATGCACAGAGGACAATCGCTGAACTTCAGCTGAGGTTTACAGCAGAAAAATTACACAAGCAGCAGTTTCTGCGCAGAAACATTGGACAAAATACCGCCATGGCGCACATTGTGTCGGCGCGATCACAACAGATGGTCATGTCATACAACTCTACGGAACATCCTGATTTGCGCAAGATCAAAGACACATTTGTACTACACGTTATACAATCAAGTTACGCTCTTCAAGCCCGCCAACTTGGAAACCTTTTGCAAATACATCTCTTCTCTTTTTGACAAAGTGATGCGGTGCTAATGCAACCTTCTCCTTCCTTTGGAAGGAGAAGGTTGCATTATGCCTCAAGCCTCAAGCATTTGAGCATTTGCTCAATGCCGCAAGCAATTCTCTCTCTTTTTGATCCTTAAAACTTCCTAGTATACAAGTGTCGTCGTACACTGGAGTGCAAGGACACCTTTTGCAATGGTCCGCCGAGTGACCCCCTGCTACGAAAGCCTGCACGGATGCTCGATGCTCCCTCAAATGGTCATTAAAACATCTACCAGTTTGGCTGACATAACACCTGCCACAAGAGAGCGGGTTGTGGTAAACCACCTCCGTCTGGCAGCGTACGAAGCCCTTAGCATGCTGTTTCGCACACTTATGTGAAGTGCGTGCACTGTTCACTGCACGGCAAATTCACCCCAGTTTTTCTGAGCGGAGAACACTATGGGAAGGCCGCACTTTCCGGCCACTTTCTTCAAGTGGTGGGAGAGGTTGTGCAAATAAGGCACCATTAACAGCTTCCTTGACCATTCTTTATCGGCTCCCCTGCTCCCCACACCAGACCTTACTTCACCAAATAGGCTTTCAACAACAGAAGCGATTGTTTCACCAGGGAAACCCACCTGCTTGAGCCTCTTGGTTTGCACTCCGAGCTTTCTGATGCTCGCATCACCATTCAAGCGCGGATCTGATACTGTTCAATGCGATGTCTCTCTTAAAAAGTTTTTAGTTCCAATAGTCCCATAGTCTCTTCCGCTCGGAAAAACTGGCACGAATGTGCTATGCTGTGAACAGTGCACGCACTTCACAAAAGAGTGCAAAACAGCATGTTAAGGGCTTCGTACGCTGCGAGACAGAGGTGGTTTACATCCGTGCAGGCTTTTGCAGCGGGGGGGTCGTTTGGCTGGCCATTGCAAAGGTGTATTTGCACTCCAGTGTACGACGACACTTGTATACTTGGAAGTTTTAAGGATCAAAGAGAGAGAGAATTGTTTGGGGCATTTCATATAAAAAAGAATGGAGAAAGTTGCATTAACATCACGTCATTTAATTTATCAAAAAGAAAAGACATATTTGCAAGAAAAGGTTTTCAATTTCGCGGGTTTGAAGAGCGTAAATTGATGATGGGGTATAACGTGTAGTACAAATGTGTCTTTAATCTTGTGCAGATGAGAACGTTTGTAGTGCTGTATGACATGATGACTTTCTGTTATGATCGCGTTGACAATGTGCGCCATGGTGGTGTTTTGTCCAATGTTTCTGTGCAGGAACTGCTGCAGTAAACCTCAGTTGAAGCTCGGCGATTGTCCTCAGTGCACTCTTTCTATGTCCCGTCCTCACATGCACCGTTATAACATGTTCCATCAAATCCACACTGACAACATGGGCACAGTGTCACTATGACAACTGACGAAGCACTATTAGAAACGGCATCAGAAAATGCATTGCTACAAGATCGTGGCCTTGAACTTGTTAATGAAGAAAGTACCAATAAAATACGAAACATTGGGCACAGCCCGTGGCATGGCCTAGCACGCAGGTCCACACAGAAACACAGAGCACAGGAAATAAGCAAGCTGACAACTCTATGCATACACATGAACATGCATGTTTTGGAGGCCAGGTGTACAGCCTCCCCCATTTCTAGCTATATCGTGCGAGCGTCCATCACGCGTCATTTTAGTGCCTTTTAGGGACAATAATCAGTGAGACCGGCAGAACTACTCAGGTGCACCAAGCACCCTCCTGTGCAAGAGTCGTCTAAGGTGATGTTTCCCTTCAGGACGACGCACGACCATATTATAATGTTCTCGTGCAATATAGTTAAAAAGCAGGAGGCGGTACCTTCTCATGCTCATTGCACTTTGTCAGGGGTCAGAGGAACACTCTGTCCAGATTACCAATGAGATCGTGGCGTAGAAAGAAGCAGAATTTACTACAAACACCATCATAAGATGTTCCATCAAGCCAGCAACCAACTAGCCCATCTAAGTCTCATAATTATCAGTATGGGATAAATCAGCCAAACACGGATGCTAAAGCCACTATTCCACAACGGTATTTACTTTGCTGGCAGAAAGGTAGCTTCCAAGTAATTTATTAGCGTGACGTGTCCATGCTGCTTTTTAAATGTGTATTTTATGCTTGTACTACTTCTGTTGCTTCAATACTATTGTTAATCGAATAAGTAATGTCTTTTTGATTATAACACTTGTTTCAGTGGCCCGCTAATTGTGACAGTTTATTCTACCACAGTAATGCATGTTCCCTTAGAATCATAGCCAAATTGCCTGAAACCAGTTACCCTTGAATGAGATTTGTTAGTATCTCCTATATTCTGAATGCTTACCCATTCTTATCTGTGTGAACATACGCAAAACTGCTTTTGCCTTTGTGTGAACCTGTTGCATAAGTGAAAAGAAATTGTTGGCTTTTCTTTACTTTTTCAGGTGCCCTGCAAGCTCTCACCAAAGCAACACATTCCACTGGTTTTCTGTCAGAGTACCATTATAGAATTTCGAATAAACTATGCTTGTCAGATGTGCGACATGCCCCGTCTTAAAATCAGAGCGCTTCAGTAATAATGTTTGAATGGGTGTACATAAAAACACACGTAAAGTATACTTATGTCTTTCTTTTACAAGTCCTCTTCACCCGACGTTTTTCCAACTTAAAATTACGCTTTGCTGTACATTTGGTTTATGTACAAACCATTACAGCAACACAACACTGCAGTAAAATGAGTACAAATGATAAAGCATGCAGAACACCTGCAAGAATTACATTTGCATACTTGTAGTACATATGAAAATGAGCTACCGATCTTTTTCAGGTTACATACTCTTATAGGTTATACATGTCAAGCGCACTCATAGGTCACACAAAACTCGTTCAAGGCTGATCTCAAATCCATAAGTGCACCAAATAGATTTAAAGAGTGACTTATGTTAAGTGACATCGGACCAGTCTAAAGAAACCTGGCTCAAATAGGGAAATAAATAGGTTCGAACAGGGTCAAACGGGGAGTGGACTAAACGGGGACAAACAGGTCTGGGCTAAATGGGTTCAAACGGGGACAAACATGTCTGGGCTAAATGGGTTCAAACGGGGACAAACAGGTCTGGGCTAAATGGGTTCAAACGGGGTCCCGTTCCATAATCCTATTTGATGAAACCCGTTTGAAATCAAATAGGATTTTTTAGTAGGGTACTGAAGCAGAACTGTTAGAAGGCTGGCAAGACCAAAATGTCATTGAGGTAAAGAGGATAAAAATCAGGCGAGACAATAACGAAATTCCCACAAAACATCTGATCATTACATTTGCCTCTAGTGTGCTACCTGAAACCCTTGAGACAGGCTATACCAAGATCCGTGTAAGACCTTACATCCCCAATCCTCGTCGATGTTTTAAGTGTCAGAAGTACGGCCACGGCTCGCAAAGCTGCCGAGGTCAACTCACCTGCGCAAAATGTGGTGACAAAGACCACACTTCCGAAAACTG
The DNA here is from genome assembly GCF_013339745.2 of Dermacentor silvarum. NCBI lineage: Eukaryota > Metazoa > Arthropoda > Arachnida > Ixodida > Ixodidae > Dermacentor > Dermacentor silvarum. The sequence goes on from NC_051160.1 coordinate 158,025,787, forward strand.
TTCAGGAACACCCCACTGTGTGAACTGTGAAGGTGACCACCCCGCATATTCCCGATCCTGCGAAACCTGGAAAAAAGAAAAAGAAGTGATCACACTGAAAATCGAGGAAAACATATCGTTCCAAGAAGCACGAAAACGTGTTTCTGTTTTTCATACCGCAAGGTATGCTGGTGCGGTGCGCAAGGGGGCAGCGCCGCAGCAGACTCCGGCATCGGCCCGCTCCACAAACAGTGTGGCTGCGGCTGTGCCGCCAGCCCCCTTGGTGAAAGCAGCTGACGCTGCTTCGCCGTCCGCGAAGGAGGGCCCGTCAACCTCTGGGTTGGTGGCCCCAAAGGTCTCGTCCGACGTGTCGAGGCCTTCACGTCCAACACAGCGCTCTCAAGGGCGCGTGTCCAGCGCCTCGCAAGAGGCGATGGACATAACACCTATTCAGACGGCGCAGCCAGCGCCTAAAGAGCGGCGGGATTCTCTCGACCGCTCTAAAAAAGACAAAACTCGCGTCACGGCGCCTGGAAAGGGCCCCGTGAGCTAATATTAGTCTCTTAAACACACAGCACAAGCACTTTCTTCATTATGGAGACACAAATAGTACAATGGAATGTTAGAGGACTTATCCACAACCTCGACGATATAAGAGAACTCCTACACAAACATAACCCAAAGTTGCTGTGTGTTCAAGAGACGCATCTGAAACCTACAAGCACAAACTTCCTTCGTCAATACACCATCTTTCGAAAAGACCGCGATGAGGCTAACGTCTCGTCCGGTGGTGTAGCAATAGTTGCCGAGAAGTCGGTGGCTTGTCGACATGTGACCCTTCAGACGGCCCTTGATGCGGTGGCAGTTCGGGCCATTCTATTTAACAGACTAGTAACTGTCTGTTCCATTTATATACCCCCCAATCATCACCTTGAAAAAACAGACTTTTATAACCTCATTGACCAGCTTCCCGAACCTTACATTCTCGTGGGAGACTTTAACGCTCACAACACGTTGTGGGGAGACTCGCGATGCGACGCCAGAGGTCGACTCATTGAAAATTTTCTTCTTACCTCTGGTGCCTGCCTTTTTAATAAGAAGGAGCCGACCTACTATAACGCCCAACACGACTCGTACTCATCAATAGATCTAGCAATTGGATCTGCTTCTCTTATGTCTGACCTTGAATGGAATGTCATTAACAATCCTTTTGGAAGTGACCACTTCCCCATAACTTTAAACTTAATAACGCAGCATGATAACCCTCCCAATATTCCTCGATGGAAATTAGCATCGGCTGACTGGGAGCATTTTAAAGATTTAACTTATTTACCACGAGATTTTATAAACAATTTTAGTATCGACGATGCTGTTGCATATTTTACCGCTTTTATTATTAATGCTGCTGAAAAGTGTATCCCACAAACGAATGGTGGTTCACTTAAAAGACGTGTTCCCTGGTGGAACGAAGACTGCAGAGAGGCGCGCAAGAAACAGAATAAGGCATGGGGCATATTGCGTAGATCGCCAAATGCAGAAAATCTAATTGAATTTAAACGCATTAAATCACTGGGAAGGCGGACACGACGTCAGGCAAAGAGAGAAAGCTGGGTGAGGTTTCTATCGTGTATAAATTCATACACACAGGAGGCAAAAGTGTGGAACGGCTTAAGAAAGCTAAAGGGGCACCAAATTCATCCGTTGCCTCTGGTGAATGACCAAGGGAACACCTTGCAGGACCAGGCCGACTGTCTTGGGGAGCATTTTGAGCGTGTTTCAAGCTCAATCCATTATTCACAACCCTTTCTTAAATATAAACAGAGAGAAGAATGTAAGCCATTCGTACGCACATGCCGACAGAACGAACCGTATAACCTTCCTTTCACTATTGCCGAGTTGAGAGCTGCCTTGATCGCATGTAAGAGCTCTGCACCGGGACCCGACAGAGTCATGTACGACATGATTAAGAACGTAAACCCTGATACACAACTGACACTACTCGCACTTTTCAACACTATTTGGGCTGCCGGATACCTTCCGTCCGCATGGAAAGAAGCGATTGTGGTCCCTGTATTGAAGCAAGGTAAAGATCCTTCCTCGGCGGCAAGCTACCGTCCGATAGCTCTCACAAGTTGCCTATGTAAGCTATTTGAAAAAATGGTTAATCGATGACTCATACATTTCCTTGAACTGAACAAAATGCTTGATCCCTATCAGTGTGGCTTTAGAGAAGGGCGATCCACAACTGATCACCTTGTGCGCATTGAAGGAAATATCCGGGATGCATTTGTGCATAAACAGTTTTTCTTATCAGTATTCCTCGATATGGAGAAGGCGTACGACACAACATGGCGTTACGGAATCCTGAGAGACTTGTCGCGAATGGGCATCCATGGCAATATGCTAAGCCTAATAGAGAGCTATTTGTCTAATCGTACCTTCCGTGTCAGAATCGGCAATGTATTGTCACGTCCATTTATACAGGAAACTGGTGTACCCCAAGGAGGTGTGCTCAGCTGCACACTCTTTATCGTTAAGATGAACACACTCCGTGCCTCATTACCACCGGCTATTTTTTATTCCGTCTACGTAGACGACATACAAATAGGCTTCAAATCATGTAACCTCGCAGTGTGCGAGAGACAGGTACAGCAGGGCTTGAACAAGGTGTCCAAGTGGGCAGACGAAAACGGGTTTAAAGTTAACCCCCACAAAAGTTCTTGTGTTCTTTTCACAAGAAAGAGAGGCCTGATCCCAGATCCCTGTGTAGAACTGTATGGACAGCAGATACGTGTGAATAAAGAACACAAGTTTTTAGGCATCATACTTGACTTCAGGCTAACTTTCATTCCCCACATAAAATATCTCAAAGGAAAATGCCTAAAAACAATTAAACTAATGAAGATTCTATCTCACACAACATGGGGCAGCGATAGGAAATGTTTAATGAATCTTTACAAGAGCCTCATTATATCGCGACTGGATTATGGTGCTGTAGCATACCACTTTGCTGCCCCAAGCGCGCTAAAGATGCTAGATCCCATTCACCATCTAGGTATCCGCCTGGCCACTGGCGCTTTTAAGAACAAGCCCCATTGAAAGTTTATACGTCGAATCAAATGAGTGGTCACTCCATCTGCAGAGAACATACACCAGCCTCACATATTTCCTTAAAGTCCACTCTAATCATCAGCATCCGTGTTTTAATACCGTTAACAATACGACGTGTGCTACACTTTTTCGCAATCGTCCCACTGTAAGACAGCCTTTCTCACTGCGTGTCAGGGAGCTTAGTGAAGAAATGGATATCCCACTCTTCGAACATTGCTTAATGCCTTCAGCCAAGCTGTTACCACCTTGGGAGTGGCAGGTAGTAGCATGTGATATATCATTTGTAGAGGTTACAAAGCACGCTTCAGAGGTAGAAATCCGAATGCACTTTCTAGAATTACAGTCCAAGTACTCGTGCACAGAATTTTACACAGACGCTTCTAAATCACATGCCGGAGTATCTTATGCAGCCGTCGGTCCGTCCTTCTCGGAATCCGGCGTACTCCACCCAGAAACAAGTATCTTTACGGCTGAGGCCTACGCAATATTGCCAGCCGTAAAACATATAAGGAAATCAAAACTTCAAAAAACTATTATATTTACAGACTCTCAAAGCGTTGTAAAAGCCTTGAAGTCACCCTGTAAACAGAAAAACCCTGTTCTTATTGAGCGCTATTCTGTTCTGTGTAGAGCATACGGAACTAACCAGCATGTCATTATATGCTGGGTGCCTGGGCATAGAGGCATCGAGGGCAATGTTCTTGCCGACCAAATGGCCACATCAGTCACATCACCCGCTATTAACCCTACAGCTGCTGTTCCTGCAACAGATTTAAAACCTTTCTTGCGAAAGAAACTGCGAAGCCACTGGCAACGCTTGTGGGATGCAGGAACAAGTAATAAGCTTCATTTGATTAAGCCACAGTTAGGTTACTGGCCTTCCGTAACAAAAACCCGGCGAACTGATATCCTATTCTGTCGTCTAAGAATCGGACACACGTACGGCACCCACAATTTTCTATTGAGTGGTAATGACCCGCCAACCTGTGGTAGATGTGGCGAGAGGCTCACCGTCCTCCACGTCCTCCTGGAGTGTCGGGAAGCCGAAAGAGAAAGAAAGAAACACTTTCCTCTAGCATATCGCTATTATGTCCCTCTACATCCCGCTATGTTTCTCGGTAAAGAACCGCTCTTTAACACCAAAGCAGTCCTCGCATTCCTGAATGATGTTGTGCTACATGTTATTAGCCCAACAAGTTCGTAGCGCATCCTCTCTCCAGAGGATGTTGCTGTGATTGTTTTTTATAGCACATGCCTCCAGGCCCTTGTGTCTCAAGGGCTCTGTTTAGGCACTTGTGCTTCTGGCTAATTCTTGCACCTGCAATATTTTGGAAGTCATATCATTCTTTCGCAATGCATTGTTCATGTATAGTACACATCATTAGTCATTGCCATAATCTTATTACGTAGAGATTTTACGCACTTTACAGCGACTGCTTTTAGGCCCCTTTACAGCCATGCCACATCTAACCTTCATATAATTGACTATTCATATACCACCAGCAAGCCATTACCATCGTCCTGGTGCTCTTTGGCCACACCTGGCCCTTGCGCCAATAAACAACAACAATCATCATCATCATCATGTGAACATTATAGAATACGAAGTGTTCTTTTTGCGCGCGTATTGTATATCAGCGAGGTAAAGCTGCATTTGGGATAATTACATCTTTAATCATTATTTTCCTCCTGCAGCAAAGTGAGAGAGATCCGCGTTAAGTTTTGAACCACACATATGTGATTGCTTTTTCATATGCCCAGGTATGCCCCCGCCAACATCCACAGCGTGCTCAGCAGCGGCCGCTGCTCGGTCAGTGTTTGGGGCGCCATCAGTCGAGACGGCATTGGCCCACTCGTGCGTATCGAGGGCTCGTTCACTGCGGCGAGGTACTGCGAAATCCTCCTCGAGCACCTAATTCCTTACGCCCTGGACGGGCCGTTCCAAGATGGCTGCTACTTGTTCCAGCAGGACCGCAGCCCCGTGCACAAAGCTCGTGCTGTGGGCGCCCTTCTCGAGCGTTGCGCCGTGCGACAGCTGCCGTGGCCGCCTAATGGGGCTGACCTTAACCCCATCGAAAACATCTGGGGGATAATGAAGAAGAAGCTTTCCTCACGGCGCATGTGCGGTGGCACAGCAGATCAACTGTGGCATGCCGTTAAGGAGGAGTGGGAAGCCCTGCGCGGAAGCCCGGAAATAGTGACGGCGCTTTATGACTACATGCCAAGGCGAGTAGGCCAAGTTATCGCAGTCGACGGCTGCTTTTCGTCACAATGAGCAAACTTTCAAGCCATCTGTAATGAGTAAAGGGCATGATGCACATGCCAGACGACGGAATTCAATGATATGCGGTTGGAGTGGAAAAGCAATTGATGGTGTGTGCCAAGGCGACACGTCGACACACACAATTGGCAGATAGAGCTCCTAGCACATGAAGCCAGCCTACTGCGAGGTGACTGCCACAGTCGCATGTCTTAATGCAGTCCCGGACGTCTTCTTTTCAGTTGGTGCTGACGCTACTTCAATCCGGCGAATTTCACGGCGGTGCTGATACTGTGCGGAGATCTTGCTGCTCTTTAGGGGGGGGGGGGGGGGTAGGGCTGTGTAGCGCCAGAGACTGCGACACGATCACCCTGGGCAAAAAGAAGTCGGGCGAGACCTCGAGCGGCGCGTCACCTAGGCTTACGCGAGGAGTGAAGAAACAGTGAAACGGTTTTTTCGGGATTGTGCTCCAGTGCTGTAAGAAAGCCTCGCTGTCGCTCTACAGAGGCAGCGGAATGGTCACACTCAAGGCCGACAACGGCTTCAGGATCGTCAATACAGCTATACGGACGTCACGAGAGCGGAAGCGGACTTGTGGGTGTTTTACTATATTTGAGCCTTTTCTATGGGTAAACTATGTTCGGTGTGATAAAGTCATATTTGCCGTGCCACCACGCCTAACGTCTCCCTATGCATCTAAGCGCAAATACTCCCGAGATCCGCGTGACACCACCAAATGTCACTTGTATCTGCTTGCGTGGATTACCTTTCATGACTGACTACATTTCCCGACTCCTCTTCCTATTTATCCCTTCCTGGCGGTACTTTGTGAAGAAAACTTTATAATGGACTACGTATTGTAGCAGCCAATTAAAGCAGTCTTCAGAGTCATCGCTGATATAAATATTAAACCCACTGCGAGAAACAATGCCGGAAAAGCACCCTCGACAGAGGAGCCGAGCTTTGCTGCAGGCGCGGCTTCAAGTTATCGCACTGGCGTGAAAGAGCGCGCGTCAGCCGCCGCTGCGGCGCCTTGAGCGATGTCGCCTAAGCTCCAGCAGCAAGGGACGTAGGCGACAGACACTAGTATGAAAGATAAGGTCAATATAGGCAAGAAAAAAAAAACAGAGCAGGTCTTCGTTCTTTCACAGTGCCGGGGTTTCAATCCCTGCGGCCGTCGGCTGCTGCGCGGCAGCGCCATGTGTTGAATACCGGCTATGCACGGTCTCTTTTATCGCGACCGCCAGCAGCAAAGCAACCGTACGACGCACTAGGCATTTCATCAAGCGTGACAAGACACAGCGCGAGAGTGAGGGAGAAGCTTAACGCCACCCACGGCACTCTCGACCCAAGCGCGCGGAGCGAAACAGCAACGTCCCGTTGTGGCCAGGCAGCCGCTCCGGCCACCGGTGCCGTGGTCCGTTTACTTTCTTGGCCAATAGTACACTCACTAATTCATCTTCCTCACCAGTGCCTAGACCATGGCCCTTTAGATGAGTTTAGTGCATTCCCTTTGGAAAGCTACCTTGGACGAATTAAAAGTTGCTGCGATCTTTCAACAAGCCACTTTCGCAGCTAAGTAGGAGAATTTCTGAACTGAGGCACTCATCCAGGAACCAAGTCAAGCAGAAACTGCAACATGTGAAGCCTAAAGACTGCTTCCTGATTGACAGTACTCCTGTGGTGGTTCTGGAGATAATGGCAGACCACTTCAAGGGTGGGATTTTGCCAAATGCCAGGGACTTTTTCAAACTTCCACTGAAGTCGTCTCAGTTGAATATCTGGTGCTGCAATACGTTGAGTAACGAAAGTAAGGTCTGGCATCTTGATGACCTTCGGAACACAGCTCAGTGCCTGAGGCTAAACTACAAGAAAGGACATGTTGTTATTCCTCTTTTGCACTTTCACTGAAGCTGTCAGTGGCCGTTGGGCTTGTAGTGACCCATACTGCCTTAGTCAGCCGTCCAACTGCCACATACCATGCCGTTCAAACACTTACGGCAAGTATGCTGATAGCTGTACAACCAGGACACATTGCATGTCAATTCTCCAAGGTGCTACACCAGCTGTCATTCTCGCTTCTGCTGTGTTTTCACCGCATCAGGCTCACACTGCCATGCCTCATCAGAAGTCACTGCTCACACTGGGGCGCATCACAACCTCCATGACTTAGTTACCGAGTGGCGCAGCAGAGCGTCTGAGCCATCCAGTTCCCCTGCATCACGGATACCACCTGAGCCTGCACCTAGCTTGCTGAAACTTCAGTTGTGCCTTTGATATCTCCACTTTCTACGTGTTGAAGTGCACTTCATCTGGAACAAGTTGCAGCACGGAAGACTAAACGGCCCTCTTCAGGGCCACCCAAACTATATGACTGGCAGGGACGTGGTAACTCCCATCTCTGGCTTCGTACACCCTCTAGAAAATTAGCATGTGGTTACGTTTGTGTGTGTTTGAATAAAACATCATTGAATATCTTGGTAAGTGCTTCTGAAAGAAATATTATACAGAACAGTTCTTTTCGAGAATACACAGAAGGAAAGAGCAAGAGAGTAAACAAACCATCTATTTAGTAATCACAAATAATGCCACTATGGATGAAGGGAAACAAAAACAAAACAAAACAACTTGGCAACATGAACAAGAAACCAGAGGGTTCCACAATTTCTGTGATCATGACAGTAACAGAGCAAAATGACAAATGTAAAGTCATTGTTGCACTTCATTCGCACAAGCAGTGAGTGCCTGTTAAGCTATGCTGTAGACAGGTTCTGCTTTCCAGTGATAAGTGCCCTGTTCGTTCTAGCTTAATATGTTCTCAAAACTGACGGGGATAAATTTCTGTAATTGGCATGTTTTAAATAGAGCTGCTTTGTTTTAGAAATGAAACCAGCATAAAATTCCGGAGGATAGAAACAAAAGAAGTGACAGAACAAGATTTAGACTTGGAGATTTTAGTTTATCTTCACAATGCCCAACATGGCATTTTTGGCACACAAGAGTTCGGTAGCTCAAAAGGCTGATATAAGTGTGGGAAAGTTCGTGAAATTCACACTAGTGTCTTCGACACACTGAACCTAAGTTTAAATTGTAGGTAGCTCAGATAGTCAATCTATAAACAATTACTCCCCGCAGGGGCGTCTGCGTCAGCAGGCGTTTGGTGTGTTGCGACACCACGGACCCGAGCACACGGGGGTTGGACCCTCCCACGCGTAGCCGTGCGTGGCTTAGCCGTGTCTGGGGAAAGGGGGATCCTGGAGGTTGAGCTAATGCCGGGTGTATGGACCTTTAAGGCTCCCCGCGGAGGCAACACACCTCTTTGGCCTCTGCTTCACATAGACGGCACCCCCGGGCTGACCCACCCGGCGGAAATCGGTAGTCGCCTTTTCCTGTCCTTCTCTTCAATCTTGGTCTTTCTCTCTCACTTTCAATCTATCCTGTCTTCTTTTCTCTTCCATTTACTTCCAGCATTCCTGGCGGCGAGGGTTAACCTTGTGTGTTATAACCACCCTTGGTTATACCTATTTGGTTATAGCGGGTACGTACAGCTGGCGTTTGTGGGACTTGTGTTTACAGGTCCTACATCGTCCCCTTGTTGGGCTCCATGGCGGGTGGCTGGCGTTCCTGCCAAAAAATTATTATTTTTGATGGCTTTTTCTTTCCCCGCATTACCCGATCGCCCCCTTAAGCGGGGGCGCACCGAAGATGTATTCAAATTTTTTGGCCGGCAAACTGAAAATTTCCCTCGATTCCACGTAATCCATTGTGAAAAACCCGAAAAGGCGGTGAGAACGATCTCACCTTTTCTTGTTTAAAAATGCCTGACAGAGACAATAGGGGCCGGCTACAAAGCTACGAAATTGGCTAGCGGCGACCTTCTTCTTGAACTCCGAGATATCAAACAACATGAGAAACTGCAGAACCTCGTATCAATTGGAGACTTTCCTGTCACTGTGACCCCACACCGCACTATGAACACCAGTCGTGGTGTTGTTTCGGATGATGATTTGATGGAGCTAAGTGAGACAGAACTATTAGAGGGATGGAGTGACCAAAATGTGATCAATGTCAGAAGAATCAAGCTGAGGCGTGACGGAAAAGAAATTCTGACCAAGCATTTCATTCTAACCTTCGGCTCAAGTGTACTGCCCGAGACTATCGAGGCAGGCTACGTAAAGATCAGAGTCAGGCCGTATATCCCTAATCCCCTGCGATGTTTCAAATGCCAGAGGTTTGGCCATAGCTCACAGAGCTGTCGAGGTCGAACTACTTGTGCCAAATGCAGTGCTTCTGAACACACATCTGAGTCGTGCAACAATACTCCACATTGTGTAAACTGTGATGGCGAGCATGCCGCATACTCGCGGTCCTGCCCATCCTGGAAAAAAGAAAAAGAAATTGTCACGATTAAAGTCAAACAAAACATTTCGTTTAAAGAGGCACGAAGGCAGGTGTCCTACCTCCCAAAAACCAGCTTTGCCGATGTGACGCGTCAGGGGGCAGCGTCGCAGCGGCTTCCGGCTGCTGTCCGGCCCACACGTAGTGAGCCGGCAGTGAAGCCATCTGCCCCCTCGGCGGCTGCAGCTAGCACTGCTCCGCCATCCCAGAAAGGGCCATCGACCTCCGGGCTGGTGGCCTCCAAGGTCTCGTCCCTCGAGACGAGGCCTTCACCGCGAGCAAACCGTTCTCAAGAGCGGGTGTTCAGCCCTCCGCAAGAGCCGATGGACACATCTTCCAGCCAGACGGCGCAGCCAGCGCCAAAGGAGCGGCGAGAATCTCTCGACCGCTCCAAAAAAGAAAAAGCCCGCATCACAGGGCCCGACAAGGGCTCTGTAAGTTAAGTTAGTGTTTTCACACGAGACACACAGCACAAACATTGTCTGCAACATGAACACACAGATACTACAGTGGAACGTCAGAGGAATACTTCGTAACCTCGACGACATCACAGAACTCATACATAAATTTAATCGAAGGTGCTGTGTGTCCAAGAAACACACTTAAAGCCTACACAGTCCAACTTTCTGAAGCAATGTGCCATTTTTCGTAAAGATCGTGACAACGCTTCTGCCTCGTCCGGAGGTGTAGCCATAGTTGTAAATAAGTCTATTGCCTGCCAACAGTTTGCCCTACACACGCCTCTAGAGGCTGTATCCGTGCGAGCAATTTTATTCAACAAGCTTATAACCATTTGCTCCATTTACATACCACCCAACCATCACCTGAGTAAAACGGAATTTTACAGCCTCATCGACCAGCTCCCAGAACCATACATTATCACTGGTGATTTTAATGCTCATCATACTCTTTGGGGAGACTCGCGATGCGACGCGAGAGGTCGGCTCATCGAAAACTTCCTTGTTAACTCCGGTGCGTGCCTGTTCAATAAGAAGGAACCAACATACTACAATATTCATCATAGTTCATATTCATCAATAGACCTGTCAATTGGCTCTGCCTCACTTTTCCCTGATTTAAATTGGCATGTAATTAAAACCCATTCGGAAGTGATCATTTCCCAGTAACCCTAAACTTAGTAACTGAACATGACTCTCTTCCCCATGTCCCTCGCTGGAAACTGGCCTCAGCTGACTGGGAATGCTTTAGGGAATCCACGTACTTATCACGAGATTTTATAAATAATTTTACTATAGATCATGCCGTATCATATTTTACTGCTTTTATCATTGACGCCGCTGAGAAGTTCATTCCTCAAACAAGTGGCACTTCATTCAAAAGACGGGTCCCCTGGTGGAATAACGATTGTAGACAGGCACGAAGGAAACAAAATAAAGCTTGGGGCAAACTACGTGGATGTCCTACGGCTGAAAACCTAACAGAATTTAAACATGTCAAGTCCCAGGGAAGAAGGACGCGAAGACAGGCTAAGAAGGCAAGTTGGTAGAGGTTTCTCTCAGGTATCAATTCGTATACTCAAGAGGCAAAAGTATGGGACAGGCTAATGAGGCTAAAGGGAAAAGAAATCCATCCATTGCCGCTAGTGAACGACGAAGCGAACAGCTTGCAAGACCAAGCTGACGCTCTTGGCGAACACTTCGAGCGCGTGTCCAGTTCTAATAATTATTCTGACGCATTCCTTAAGCACAAACAAATCGCAGAACGCAAGGCTATTGACCGTAAATGCAGACAGAATGAACCCTATAACATGCCATTTAACATCGCCGAACTGAGAGCCTCCTTGATTGCCTGTCGGAGCTCTGCACCTGGACCCGACAGGATCATGTACGACATGATTAAACACATTCACAGTGATACTCAAATAACGCTACTCGCACTTTTCAATGCTATATGGTCTGCCGGATACCTACCTACTGCATGGAAAGAATCCCTTGTCGTTCCGATTTTAAAACAAGGTAAAGACCCCACATTAGTAACAAGTTACCGCCCAATAGCCCTCACAAGTTGTATCTGCAAACTCTTTGAAAAAATGATAAACCGTCGCCTTTTACACTTCCTTGAGTCAAACAAAATTCTTGATCCATATCAGTGCGGCTTCAGAGAAGGACGGTCTACAACCGACCATCTCGTGCGCATCGAAGCAAACATTCGTGTTGCTTTCATACATAAACAATACTTCTTATCCGTGTTCCTCGATATGGAAAAGGCGTACGATACGACCTGGCGTTACGGAATCCTACGCGATCTGTCGGCATTGGGCATCCGCGGTAATATGTTAACCATTATTGAAAGCTACCTACACAACCGCACATTCCGGGTTAAAATAGGTAATGCACTGTCGCGTCCATTTATACAGGAAACAGGTGTACCCTAGGGAGGCGCGCTCAGCTGCACACTGTTTATCGTGAAGATGAACACACTTCGTGCCTCATTACCACCGGCTATTTTTTATTCTGTCTACATGGACGATATACAAATGGGCTTCAAGTCCTTTAACCTGACCGTGTGCGAGAGACAGGTACAGCAGGGGTTGAACAAAGTGTCTAAGTGGGCAGACGAAAACGGTTTCAAAGTTAACCCCCACAAAAGTTCCTGTGTTCTTTTCACAAGAAAGAGAGGCCTGATTCCAGATCCTTGTGTAGGACTGTGTGGACAGCAAGTACCTGTGAACAAAGACCACAAGTTTTTAGGCATTATACTTGACTCTAAGCTAACTTTCATCCCGTACATCAAATATCTCAAAGCAAAATGCCTAAAAACAATGAACCTAATGAAGATTATATCTCACACAACATGGGCAGCGACAGGAAGTGTCTATTGAACCTTTATAAGAGTCTGATTCGTTCACGACTAGATTATGGGGCTGTAGTATATCACTCTGCCGCCCCAAGCGCACTAAAGATGCTAGATCCCGTTCACCATCTAGGTACCCGACTGGCCACAGGCGCTTTCAGAACAAGCCCTATTGAAAGCTTATATGTAGAATCGAATGAATGGTCACTCCATCTGCAGAGATCATACACCAGTTTCACATATTTCCTCAAAGTACACTCTAATCATGAACATCCGTGTTCTAAGACCGTTAACGATTTGACGTGTACTACACTTTTTCATAATCGACCCTCTGTGAGACGGCCTTTTTCACTGCGTGTGAGGGAGCTTAGCGTTGAAATGGATGTCCCACTCCTCGAACATCGCATAATGCCTCCAGCTAAACTGCCACCTCCTTGGGAGTGGCAGGTGATAGAATGCGATATATATTTTGTAAAAGTTACAAAGTACGCAGCAGACCTCGAAATTGGAATGCATTTCCGTGAACTCCAATCTAAGTATTCGTGTGCTGAATTCTACACTGACGCATCAAAGTCGCACGCTGGCGTATCTTACGCGGCAATTGGTCCCTCTTTCTCTGAATCGGACGTATTGAACCCTTATACAAGCATCTTTACTGCAGAAGCCTATGCGGTCCTGTCTGCGGTTAAACACATTAAGAAGTTAAAACCACAGAATGCAATAATTTTACGGACTCCTTAAGTGTCGTAAAGGCACTAATGTCTATAAGAATACACAAAAATCCTGTTTTTATTGAGCTTTACACACACCTGTGCAATATTTATTCATCTGGTAGACATGTGACAATATGCTGGGTTCCTGGCCATAGAGGCATTGAGGGTAATGAACTGGCAGACAAAGTGGCCACATCAATTACATCTCAAGCAATTAATCTTACCGCTGCTATTCCTTCCATAGACCTCAAGCCTTTTTTGCGAGCGAAACTGCGAAACCACTGGCAACGCTTGTGGGACGCCGCAACAATAATAAGCTCCACTTGATTAAACCACAGCTAGGCTTCTGGCCCTGTACAACAAAAACACGACGAACTGATGTCCTATTCTGTCGTCTCAGAATAGGACACACATATGGTACTCACAATTTTCTGTTGACTGGTAACGAGCCTCCAACCTGTGGTCGATGTGGTGAGAGGCTGAGCGTCCTCCATGTCCTCCTGGAGTGTCGGGAAGCCGAAACAGAGAGAAGGAAACATTTTCCTCTTGCATACAGCTATTGGTTCCCGCTCCATCCGTCCATGTTTCTTGGTAAAGAACCACTTTTTACAACCAAAGCAGTCCTCGCATTCTTGAACGATGTTATCCTACATGTCATAACCCAATAAATTCGTAGCGCATCCTCTCGCCAGAGGATGCCGCTGTGACAGTAGTTCAGTATAGCACCTGCCTCCAGGCCCTTGTGGTTCAAGGGCTCTGTTAGGCAGTAGTGCTTTTGCCAATTACAACATGTGAAATAACTTGAATATCTTCACTCTTTTTTTCAATGCATTCTTCATTTTCATAGTAAACGTCATTGATCATTGTCATAACCTTATTACATGTAGATTTTACGCTCTTTACAGCGACTATTTTTAGGCCCCTTTACAGCCATGCTTCATCTAACGTTTTATCCACGCCTGATAATTCACTATTCATGTACCACTGACACGCCATTATCATCGCCTTGGCGCTCTTTGGCCACATCTGGCCCTTGCGCCAATAAACCCTACTAATCATCATCATATAAACAATTACAAAGTTATAAAGACTTTTTTTCAGGCGGGGGGAGGATACAAATGTACTTTCCAGGCGACAAAGTTCAGTTGTTTTTTAATCTTTATTATTATATTATTATTATTATTATTATTATATTATTCATTGTAAAATGGGTTTGGGGCTTTCTAGGGTTATTCAAAGGATATATCGCAACTTAATGTTATGCATGTGCGTGATCCCTGCAGCCACATCTCACCTTAACAAGGTTCATACATTATTCTAAATGTCTGCACTCGCCTAAACAAGGTTCAAATGTTATTCTAAATGTCTGCATTCTTTATCAGTGAGCAAAACAGATGTCATGCTCGCATGTCAGGAGCTGTTTTCTTAATAGTACATTTCCAGAAGCTCACTTTCAAGAGTTGTGCATGCCTTTCCTATCTCATGTACATCATTAAAATGGTGGTATAGCTGCATTAACAACAATGAAAGAATAAATGGCCACCTGTGTGCTCATGGGCAGCAAAGAGCAACGTTCATGCATTCTATCATTGATGTGCTGATCAATGGATGTGAACCCTGCCAAATGTAAAAGGGCTCTGCAAATTATTTCTGTGGCGTGTGAACTCTGTGGCATATTTGTCATGTAGGCGCCCTTGAATTGGTTTGCGATATGGCTACAGAAGCCATCAAACTTGCTGTGTGCTGAAAACAGTCGATCACATTGGGCCCCTTCTCTTCTTTCTTATGCAAAAATGCACAAATATGTCATTATTGCGTTGTTTATTCTTCTCTGTTGTGATCACCTTGGAGTGCATATTGCTGCCCATCTCATTTTTTTGCGCAGTCACTGTGCCTCCACATCAGTGGCACTACTGAGATGCCTATCAGCTTCCAGGCAACAAATTCCTTGCTGACAGCTCTATTCATTGGAGTGAATGCAGCACTCTTTCAAGGCATTAATAACAACATGCCTAATGCTTGAAAAATGAGCTGCAGTGAGGCGCAGTGATGTAGTTCTGCCTAGATTGCAACATATTTGGGCTAAGCCTGATAGTGACTGCACAATAGAGCAGGTTGGTCATCATTCAGCACCTTGCCTATCTAAGCCTCTCATCTTAACGGCAGCAGCCCTGGCTGCTTCCACACATGTGGAAAGATAGCATGAACACAGTATATACATCTGCATCTATGCATGCAGCATGCACATCGTCACTGGAGCAGCCGTTTAGTGTGCTGCTAGCACAATGGAAGCACCACATTAATCCACACTCAATTTTACATTATCTCAAGCTGTGCCGTGGAAGATGAGACTTGGCACGATTACTGTATCTGTGATGCCGCATGGCACGTCCTTATAGTAGTCATGCACATGTCATCTTCGACATGATGTCCCTTATGAAGGAAGCATCAGCATAAACCACTGCCTCGCACCATAGCATAGGGACACTAAAGAGCAATACTAAGTCATCTTAAACTGACTTACGTTGACTTTTACTGCAGAATATAAAGGCCAAATGTTTTTTTTTTCTTTTTTAATGTCGTACTGGTGCATCAATGTGGTAGTATGAAAGATTTCAGTGTGTTCCCTCATATTCAAGATGTTTTAACACAGGGGAAGTACTTAAAAGTTCCTAAGGTTATTCTTTCGCTTCTTTACAATGAAGTCATTCTTGACCAGATAAACAAGTAGACCCGAGTAGGTCTTGTCAAAATTCAAGACATCACAGTGAGCCTGGTGCTAGAACTTCACTGCAGCACTACCACTTATCTTCCAATTTTGTTTCTTCTCGGAATTGCCAAGGTGCCTCTTATGTGAACAGTGGCCGTTTTGCTATTGCAGTGCAGAATTTACTAATACAGCCTAACTTGGTAGTCCCCTTTAGCACACCTATAATGTAAAGTGTAAAATTGCCGTTACAGTTGAGCCTTATCTGAGGTGAGGTTAATGGTTATGAAAACATACCAGAACCATGAGAACTGCCCTGTGTGCATTGGGATGGTAGATAATGACTATTTGGTTAGAGTGAATGTACTAGCCAGTTTGGCTTGGACTTCTCAGGTCTAGTTACATAATATATGATATACTATGTTAGCAGAATTACAAAAAGACAAGCTTCCTTGTGGGGGCACGTGGAAGCAATAAAAGAACAAAAATTGTGTGTATGCGTAATTGACTGCTTGAAGTTTGGCATCATTTCCTTTGCCTATATAGAGAGGCTGTATTGAAGACATGATAGTATTGTTTATTATCGAAACGAGCATGCAAACAAAGAAGACTGATAAAGAAGCATGGAGAAGCGCTGACTCGCAATTGAGGTTTTTAGAGATGCTATGTATAGTGAGATATACAACAAACATAAAAACGACTACACACTACTAGCTTCAAAATAAAAAGCACAACCATTTATGTACTTCAGAACATCTTTTTCATTCAATGAAATGGAAGGATAACTGCTGCGCATTTCATCAAATCTGGTGTGGTACATTTCTGTAATTTTCTGCGGGGTGAAGTTGCGTATTGCTGTGATGGATGATTCCCTAAACGAACATGTGGCTGCACTGTTGATAACTGACCCCTATGTGGTTGTTCGGCTTTATTTTATGCTCCTGCAATGTTACATCAATGCAACTTCGTGTTTCTCCTGTATAGCTGGGCCCATATTACAAATTTTGCCTCTAGCTCTTCAAGTGGCTGCAGATATGCGTTGCAACACTGCATTTTTTCTTAATGGAGCATTACTTATTTACAGCAGGGCAAGATTTTTAAACTAATTTTTTTATTGCATGACAGAATTACGACTTAGAACTTGCACTGCACCACCACATTCAGTACGGGATATGGCATGTGCCTGTGGTGCTATGGTAGCTGTCTCCATTTTCTTTTATACCCCATGCTTATGCTCCCTGCCAGTTTGAGCTTTCATGAAAAATCACTTTCTGGAAAGTTCATTTGCCAGAATAAGATTTTCATCATTAGTGTTTTACCTGTTGAAAGCCTCATCGCATCATGAATAACTCGAACATAAAAGAAGGGCCTAAGGCCAGCTGGAAATACTCATTCGTTAAACACTATAAACATCACGTGCTACCTATATTAAATAATTGAAAATAGGATGTTTATATCGTAACAAACAAGTACACTAAGGACAGCATAGGGTAAGTTACATGTACGCATTAATTGAAGAAGGAAGTGATAAATTAATGGAAATGAAAAGTGGATGAAAAAACTACTGGCCGCAGGTGAGGCACGAAGCCACGTCTTCGCATTACGCGTGCAATGCTCTTAGCATTTCAGCTACCGCAGCACCGTTTTCCCCATCCGCTTTCTGGGGGTACTAAGGTTTTATCTACTGGAACTAAAGCTGGGAGTGTTAGCCAGCGCACCTCAGGGCCTTGACGGCAGATGTGGAACATCCTTTTTTTTCTCGGAAACCTCACATTGTGTGATGTGTACCTACTTATCAAAGCTTGGTGATGCAAATAAAATGCATTGAAGTGATTAATGTATAAGCATGCCATCGGTCGCTCTGCTGAAGAGATAAGTAATGCATGTGCCAGAACAGAGAGACTGGACATGTATATGAATAAAAATGACATCTTCAAGGTTTAGCCAGAAAAGGAAATGGTGTACAAAAATAAACAATTGTGAGTCTGCAACTTATTTCACTTGTCCCTATATCTTCCAATTACATATCTTGTGTTTATAAGTGCTGCTAGTAGCGTGCATTGCCATGAAGTGTCGTCAACTATATATATATAGCCTGGCTTATGCATTTCTACTTTATTGGTTCCAAATGCTGCAGTCTCATGGTTATGAAAACAGACACCAGAACCATGAGAATTTTCCAGTGTGCATTGGCATGGGAGATAATGATGATTGGTTAGAGTGAATGCAATAGCCACTTGGGCTTACACTTCTTAGGTCTAGTTACAATCACTACCACAAAGTGTATGTTAATTGCAAGCACCTACTGCACGTCCTTCAAGCAACTAGTAGCAGGATTCTCACACATAACTGCTACACTGTAAACAGTTTAGAATGTATGCATAAGTAAGAACAGCTGATGGTTTGGTGTGGTAATTAACATGATGAATCCCCGCAGGGGCGTCTGCGCAAGCAGGCGTTTGGTGAGTTGCGCCACCACGTACCCGAGCACACGAGGGTTGGACCCTCCCGCGTGTAGCCGTGCGCGGCTTAGCCGTGTCCGGGGGAAAGAGGATCCTGGGGGTTGAGCCGATGCCGGGTGTTCGGACCTTTATGGCCCCTCGGCGGAGGCAACACACCTCTTTGGCCTCCGCTTCACGTAGACGGCACCCCCGGACTGACCCACCCGGGGGAAATCGGCAGTCGCCGTTTCCTATCCCCCTCTTCAACCTTTTTGCTTTCATCTCCTCTCCTCTTTTTCACTTTCCTGTCACCTCCTCTTTTCCATGACTTCCGTTCCTGTTTCATGGTGGCCTGGGTTAACCTTGTGTGTTCTACCCAACCTTGGGTAATATCACATTGGGTTATAGCGGCGGTGTACAGCTGGCGCTTGCAAGCTTATTTTTCATACGTCTTGTAGCGTCCCCTTGTTGGATTCGGTGGTGGGTGGCTGCCACCGCTGCCGAACACATACCAAAATTTATGCCTATGCATTTCCCTCCATTGACACCTGATCGTTCCCTGAAGAGGGGGGCGCACCGAAGCAACTTGAAGATTTTTGTACAGAGCACGGAAACTTTTCCGCGCTTCAATGTTATACATAGCGACATGTCAGGAAAACCAGTAAGAAAGCTGTCCCCCGTTCCTAGTTGCGAAGTGCCTAGGAGAAACACTAGGGCCAGGCCATAAAGTCACGAAAATGACAAGCGGCGATCTGCTTATTGAAGTCCGAGACACAATCCAGCATGAAAAGCTATCCAACTTGAAAACCTTTGGCGACGTGCCAATCACTGTGACTGCACATCGTTCGATGAATACCGTCCGAGGCGTGGTATCGGAGGATGACTTACTTGAGTTGACTGACGCCGAACTGCTCGAGGGCTGGAAGGGCGAAATGTCCTCAACGTCCAGAGAATTAAGATTAAACGTGACAACAAAGAAATACCGACTAAGCACATAGTATTAACTTTTGGATCCAGCATTCTTCCCGAAACGCTCGTAACAGGCTACACAAAGATCCGAGTACGCCCGTATATACCTAACCCCCGACGATGTTTCAACTGCCAGAGATATGGTCACGGTTCAGAAACATGCCGAGCCCAGCTCACCTGTCCCAAGTGCGGATCGAAGGACCACACTTCCGAAAACTGCGAAAATGCACTCCACTGTGTGAACTGTGATGGCGAGCATGCTGCGTACTCGCGCTCGTGCCCGTCTTGGAAAGCGGAAAAAGATATCATTGCACTGAAAGTAAAAGAAAACATTTCATTCGGGGAAGCACGGAAACGCATGTCATTCCTGAAAGGCACAAGATACGCTGATGCAGCGCGTAAAGGGGCAGCAACCGCAGCAGCTTCAGGCACCCCTTCGGTCCACGCGCAGTGAGCCGGCGGTTGTGCCATCTGTCCCCTTGGCGGCAGTGGGTAAATCTGTTCCGCCCCCCTCCAAACAGGGCCCTTCAACCTCTGGGCTGTCGGGTCAGGGAGCCTCTCCACGCGTGGCGAGGCCTCTAGCAAGGTCACAAAGCCTGCACAGGCGGGCATCCAGTGCCTCTTTCGAGGCAACGGACACTACACAATGCTCCTCGGCGTTCTCAGCGTCGAAAGAGCAACGCGGCTCACTTGACCGCTCAAGAAAAGGAAAAGCGGTTCGAGTGACTGCTCCAGGAAAAGCTTCATAAGTGTAGAATTTCCTTGTACGCAGATACCTCTGTTTATTTTTCACTAAAATGGATACCCAAATAATTCAATGGAATACCAGAGGGCTTATGCATAATTTGGACGACGTCAAAGAACTCCTATACGAATTTCAACCACGGTTATTCTGCGTACAGGAAACACATCTAAAATCCACCCAAAAAACTTCTTTGAAACAATATTCCATATTCCGAAAAGACCGTGAGGATGGCCTCGCGGCATCGGGTGGTGTTGCAATTGTAGCACAGAGGTCTGTTGCTTGCCAACACCTGCGCCTACAAACAAATTTAGAGGCAGTAGCCATTAGAGCTATACTTTTTGACAGGCTTGTGACCGTCTGCTCTCTCTATGTCCCACCTGATTTTCGTCTGGAGCTAAGAGAGTTTGAGAAACTAATAGATCAGCTCCCCGAGCCATACATATTGACAGGAGATCTAAATGCACATAACACTCTCTGGGGTGATCCGCGCTGTGACGCAAGGGGCCGTGTAATTGAAAACTTTCTTTTGTGTTCTGGTGCGGTTCTATTGAATAAGAAGGATCCCACCTTTTATAGTACCACGCATCACTCTTACTCCTCTATAGATTTAACCATATCCTCTGCAGCTATGATGCCTTATTTAGATTGGAGGGTGTTCAAAAATCCGCACGGCAGTGATCACTTCCCAATAGTCCTAAACCTCACGAAACAGGTACAATATACTCCACATATACCCAGATGGAAACTCGACACAGCCGACTGGGAAAGTTTTCGAAAATGTTCACGTTTAAAACGAGATGACATCGCAGCTTTCAGCATTCATGACGCAGTGGCTTACTTCACAGCATTCATAATTGATGCTGCTTCTAAGTCCATCCGGCAAACAAATGGATCTTCTAATAAGCGAAGCGTTCCCTGGTGGAACGAGGAATGTAGGAAGGCGCGTAAAAATCAAAACAAAGCTTGGGGGCTTTTACGAGATTCTCCAACTGTAGAAAATTTGATTAACTTCAAGCGCATTAAGTCCCAGGGAAGGAGAACACGCCGACAGGCGAAAAGGGAAAGCTGGGAGAAGTACCTAACAGGCATTAACTCATATACAGATGAGAAAAAAGCTTGGGACAGGGTGAGGAAGATAAAAGGACGGCAGACACACCCGATGCCGTTAGTAAATAACCAAGGGAGCAGCATAGAAGATCAAGCGAATTCTCTTGGGGCCCACTTTGAACTTGTATCTAGTTCTACACACTACTCACAAACATTCTTCAGACATAAAGAGATAATAGAAAGAAAGCCACTCGAACGAAAATGCACGCCCACTGAAGGGTACAACAGTTTTTTCAGTATGCCTGAACTGCACGCGGCACTGATCTCCTGTAATCAGTCTGCGCCAGGACCTTATCGTATCTCATATGAAATGATAAAACACGTACATCCTGAAACTCTAATCACGCTCCTCTCACTGTTTAACACAATATGGGAAGCAGGGTACGTTCCGTCCTCTTGGAGGGAAGCCATTGTAATTCCCATCCTCAAGGAGGGCAAAGAACCATCCTTGGCCAGTAGCTACAGACCAATAGCACTAACTAGTTATCTGTGCAAGCTCCTTGAAAAGATGAAAACCGGCGCCTAATTCACTATTTAGAAAGCAACAAATTACTAGATCCGTACCAGTGCGGTTTCAGGGAAGATAGGTCAACGACAGATCACCTTGTCCGCATAGAGTCAAATATAAGAGATGCGTTTATACACAAACAATTTTTCTTGTCAGTATTTTTAGACTTGGAAAAAGCCTACTACACTACCTGGCGATATGGAATTTTACAGGATCTTTCTTCGATGGGTATTCGCGGAAAGATGCTAACGATAATCGAGAGCTACCTCGATTATGGTTAGCATCTTTCCGTGTGAGAGTTGGCACAGCTCTGTCTAGGCCATTCCTCCAGGATACCGGCGTTCCTCAAGGTGGGGTGCTTAGCTGCTTGCTATTCATTGTGAAAATGAATTCTTTGCGCTCAGCAATACCGCATACAATGTTTTACTCAGTTTACGTAGATGACGTCCAGATAGGTTTTAAGTCTTGTAACCTTGCAATTTGCGAACGGCAAGTGCAGATCGGTTTAAACAAGATTTCGAAATCGGCGGACGAAAATGGGTTTAGAATAAATCCCACAAAGAGTACATGCGTTCTTTTCTCGAAGAAGAGAGGCTTGGTTCCACAACCAAGCATAGAACTTAATAGGGAACGTCTACAGGTGAAGAGCGAGCACAAATTCTTGGGCGTGATACTAGACTCCAGGCTAACGTTCATTGCCCACGTAAAATACATCAAAAGAAAATGCCTAAAAACGATAAACCTACTAAAAGTTCTGTCGCACACAAGCTGGGGCAGTGACAAGAAGTGCCTTATGACCTTGCACAAGAGCCTCGTATGTACACGCTTAGAATACGGCTCCATAGTTTATCAGTCGGCTACACCAAGTGCCTTGAAAATGCTGGACCCAGCTCATCATTTAGGAATTCGCCTCGCGACCGGTACCTTCAGGACAAGCCCGATACCAAGCCTCTACGTAGAGTCTAATCAGTGGTCGCTGCATCTGCAGAGATCCTACTGCAGTTTTACATATTTTCTAAAAGTGCATTCAAACTGTGCACATCCTTCACATTCGATCATAAACGATACATCATGTGCAGTACTTTTCCAGAACCGACCTGCCGCGAGACAACCCTTTTCATTGCGTGTAAGGGAGCTGAGCAAAGAAATGGGCATCCCACTCCTCGATCATCATTTAATTGCTCCAGCGAAGCTCTTGCCGCCGTGGCACTGGCAGGTCATAGAATGTGACACATCGTTTGTAGATGTTACAAAACACGCTCCAGAAGCGCACATTCGTATGCATTTTCTTGAACTTCAGACAAAATATTCGTGCCCAGAAGTTTACACTGATGCATCTAAGTCTCATACTGGTGTGTCTTATGCAGCCGTTGGCATATCGTTTTCGGAGTCGAATGTCCTGCACCCGGAAACAAGTATTTTCACTGCAGAGGCGTACGCAGTAATGTCAGCTGTACAGCATATTAAGAAACCAAAGATACCAAAGCCGTTATATTTAGAGACTCTTTAAGCGTTGTAAAATCTCTAATGACATTCTATAAACGGAAGAATCCTATACTCCATGATCTTTATTCAATCTTGTGCACAACATATATGTCTAACCAGCATGTCATCATATGCTGGGTTCCAGGACACAGAAACATCGAGGGTAATACGCTTGCCGACCATGTTGCTACATCCACTAAAAATCCGAGCAATTTTGCCGTAGCAGTCCCTGCCGCAGACCTGAAACCTTTCTTACGGAAGAAAATTAGGAGCTATTGGCAACATACATGGGACGCTGAAACCCATAATAAATTACATGTTATTAAGCCAAACTTAGGAAATTGGCCACCTATAACGAAAGTACGACATACCGAGGTTATTTTCTGTCGTCTTAGGATAGGGCACACATATGGCACTCACTCCTACTTACTGACCAATGATGCACCTCCTGTCTGTGATAGATGTGGTGAGGCGCTGACGGTCCTTCACATCTTGTTAGAATGTCGGGAATTAGAAGATCATAGGAAAAAGTATTTTGCCCCTGCATACAGACAACACATTCCCCTTCACCCTGCAATGTTTCTCGGAAGAGACCCGATTTTGGACAGTAAAGTAGTTTTAAGATTTTTACATGATGTTGTTAAATTGCCAATTATCAGACCGAAGTATTCGTAGCATATATTTCTAGAGGCTACTGCTGCGACAGCACTTTTGTAGAGCACCTGCCTTAAGCCCTTAGGTTCAAGGACCTTGATGATGATGATATGTGGTTTTTTGTGGCGCAAGGGCCAGGTATGGCCAAAGAGCGCCATGACTGATAATGTTGTGTTAAGCGCTGATTGATTAGTTGCGATGATAGGATGTAACATGGCTGTAAAGTGGCCTAAAATCAATCGCTATCGTAGTAGCGTAAAACGATATATAGTATAAAAATATGATAGTGATATGTGGGGTGGTCTATGGGTACAGTACGAATGACAAGTGATCATGAGGCTAAAATGCAAGAGAATGAAAATAGCACGTATGCCTCCTTAAGGCCTTTGAGCCCAAAGGCTGTGAGGCAGGTGCTTTCTTTAACGCAGCTACCGCAGCAGAAACCTCTGTTAAGAGGCCGTGCTACGGATTGCCTGGGGCTATAACATGAAAACTGTGTACATCTTTTAAGAATTCCAACAATGATTGATATTTAAACAGAGGTTCTATACCTAAGATCATTAGAGGATGAAGTGGATGATGATGATGTATGGTGTTTAATGGCGCAAGGGCCAGGTATGGCCAAAGAGCGCCAGGCCAGTGTGTTCATGAGTTGACAATGGAGCAATGAATTGCGAAAGGTAGATGTGTCGTGGCTGTAAAAGGGCCTAAAAACAATCGCTGTAAAATGCGTAAAATATATATGTAATAAAATTATGGCAATGGCTAATGAGGTGCACAATGAACACGAAAGAACAAATTGCAACATAATGATGATAAACGAAAATTTATCACTGATAAACTTTTCAAACAGCACTACTGCCTTGACAGACCCTTTGAAACGCAAGGGCCTGGAGGCACGTGCTATGCAAAACTACTATCGCGGCGACATCCTCTGGAGAGAGGATGCGCTACGAAACTATTGGGCAAATAACATGCAATACTACATCGCTCAGAAAATCCAGAACAGCTTTAGTGCTAAAGAGAGGTTTGTCGCCCAGAAACATAGCGGGATGGAGTGGAAGACAGTATCGGTACGCTAGGGGAAAGTGCCTTTTCTCTCTGTTTCGGCTTCCCTGCACTCCACGAGGACGTGGAGCACGGTAAGCCTCTCTCCACATCTACCACAGGTTGGCGGGTCATTTCCAGTTAAGAGGAAATTGTGGGTGCCGTATGTATGTCCTATTCTCAGACGAGAGAATAGGACATTTGTTCTTCGTATTTTCGTAACGGGATGCCAGGGACCTATTTGTGGCTTAACTAAGTGGAGCTTATTGTTCGTTTCGGCATCCCACAAGCGCTGCCAGTGGGTCCGAAGTTTCTTTCTCAAGTAGGGCTTGAGATCGCTGGCAGGGATAGAAGCGGTATGGTTAAGGGCTCGCGATGTAGTTGATGTGGCCATTTGATCAGCCAGAACATTCCCCTCGATGCCTCTATGGCCAGGCACCCAGCATATAATAATATGCTGGTTAGACATGTATGCCTTGCACAGAGCAGAATACAGTTCAATAAGTACAGGGTTTGTGTGTCTATGTAGAGTCATGATGGCTTTTACGACGCTTAGGGAGTCTGTAAATATTATTGATCTCTTGAGTTTTGATTTGCCTATACTCTTCACAGCCGATAAAAGTGCATAGGCCTCAGCCGTAAAAATGCTTGTTTCCGGGTGCAGTACATCGGACTCGGAGAATGATGGGCCGACTACTGCATAAGATACCCCTGCATGTGACTTGGAAGCGTCGGTGTAAAACTGAGTGCAGGACGAGTACCTGAACTGGATTTCTGGAAAATGCATCCGTATATGTGCCTCTGGAGCATCTTTTGTGACCTCCACAAACGAAGTATCACACTCTATGAGTTGCCAATGCCACGGTGGCACTGGCTTTGCTGGGGCCATCAGAGTATGTTCAAGCAGTGGGATGTCCATTTCCTCACTAATTTTTCTTACACGTAGTGAAAAGGGTTCTCTTGCTGTCGGCCGGTTATTAAAGAGTGTGGAACTGGTCATATCATTTACGGTTGAGAAGGACGGGTGTTCCGAGTTTGAATTTACTTTCAGGAAATAGGTGAGGCTTAAGGATGAGCGTTGCATATCAAGGGACCACATGTCCGCCTCTACATACAGGCTTGCCACAGGACTTGTCCTGAAGGCACCAGTGGCTAGGCGGATGCCTAGATGTGTCGTCCAGGATCCAGCATCCTTAGGGTGCTTGGCGTAGCGGAATGGTACACTATGGCACCGTAATCTAATCTTGTGAGTATGAGACTCTTATAAAGATTCAAAAGACACTTTGTGTCACTACCCCAAGCAGTGCGTGACAATACTTTTATAATATTCATTGTTTTCATGCACTTGTTTCTTACATACCGTATGTGTGCCACAAATGTTAGTTTCGTATCTAAAATCACACCTAAAAATTTATGTTCTGTTTTTACGGCCAAACGTTTTCCCTGCAACTCAATGTCAGGATCGGGGTGCAGACCCCTCTTTCTGGAGAACAGGACGCAGGTGGTCTTTTGTGGGTTAAGGCTAAATCCATTCTCGTCTGCCCACTTAGACACCTTGTTCAGACCAAGCTGAATCTGCCGCTCACAGACTACGAGATTGCACGAGGCGAAACCTATCTGTACATCATCGA
Organism: Dermacentor silvarum; assembly: GCF_013339745.2. Taxonomy (NCBI): domain Eukaryota; kingdom Metazoa; phylum Arthropoda; class Arachnida; order Ixodida; family Ixodidae; genus Dermacentor; species Dermacentor silvarum. The sequence continues at coordinate 158,052,356 of NC_051160.1, forward strand.
CGTATGCAGAATAAAACATGTTTCTTGGGATATACAGACGCAAAGAACTCATTTTTACGATAAAGAGAGTGCAACTGAGCACCCCACCCTGTGGTACTCCAGTTTCCTGCACAAAAGGTCTTGATACAGCATTTCCCACACAAACACGGAAAGTGCGATTAGATAAATAACTTTCTATGACATTTAACATGTTACCACGTATACCAACGTGCGAGAGGTCTCTAAGTATTCCAAACCGCCACGTGGTATCGTAGGCTTTTTCTATATCAAGGAATACAGAGAGAAAGAACTGTTTATGGACGAAAGCTTCACGAATTTGCGTCTCTCAATACATATCAAATTGTCGGCGGTGGATCGACCTTCTCGAAACCCGCATTGGTACGGGTCAAGCAATTTGTTTGATTCGAGAAAATGTATTAGTCGGCGGTTGATCATTTTTTCGAACAGTTTGCAGAGGCAGCTTGTTAGTGCTATAGGGCGGTAACTCGAAGCAGACGATGGGTCCTTGCCCTGCTTCAGTATAGGAACGACAATGGCCTCTTTCCAGGCAGAGGGGATCTTGCCGGAGGTCCATATGGCATTGTATAGGAGAGGAGAGTTTTCTTTGTTTCATGAGGAAGGTGTTTCAGCATTTCATAAGCTATGCGGTCAGAGCCTGGCGCAGACTTATTGCAACAACTAAGTGATGCATACAGCTCAGCAATGCAGAATGGCTGGTTGTAAGCCTCGTTTCCCGTACCTTTTCTTTCTAGTTTCTGTTTTTCTATTGTAGCCTTGTGCATTTGAAATGTTTGGGAATAATGAGATGAGCTGGCTACGTGTTCAAAATGTGCTCCCAGGCAGTTAGCTTGGTCTTCCAGACTGTGGCCTTGTGTGTTTACCAACGGGAGTGAATAGGTTTGTAGCCCTTTTATCTTATTAACTTTCTTCCAGACTCTGCCCTCGTCTGTATATGAGTTTATGCCTGATAAAAACTTTTTCCTAATTTTCTCTCCTGGCGTGTCGGCGCGTTCTTCTGCCCTCCGATTTAATTTTCTTAAAATTAACAAGATTTTCCGCAGTTGGGGAGTCGCGTAGCAACCCCCACGCTTTGTTCTGTTTCCTACGAGCGTTCCGACATTCCTCATTCCACCATGGGACACGGCGTTTGCAGGTCGCACCATTCATTTCTGGTATACATTCAGTAGCGGCATTGATTATGAAAGATGCAAGATACTCAACCGCAGCATCAATTCCCAGCAAAGATATGTCAGGCCACGAGATACCACTTGTAAGACTTTTGAATTTCTCCCAATTTGCCATATCCAACTTCCAGCGGGGTGCCTGTGGTAGAGGTTCGTTTTGTAGTGGTGATCTAAGCAGTATCGGGAAGTGGTCACTCCCGTAAGGATTTTTTATAACTTCCCATTTAAGTTCAGCAAATATAGACGGGGAAGCTACACTGAGATCAATGGAAGAAAAAGTTTTGTTTGCGAGATTGTAGTAGGTGGGTTCCTTCTTATTCAGTAGACACGCACCAGAGGAGAAAAGAAATTGTTCAATTAGGCGTCCTCGTGCATCAATACGTGTGTCGCCCCACAAGCTGCTGTGTGCATTGAAATCGCCAAGAACGAGGTAGGGTTCTGGTAATTCATCTATAAATGACTGAAATTCATGCTTGTGTAAATAATGGTGTGGGGGTATGTAGAGTGAGCAAATGGTTATGAGCTTACCCAGAAGTACAGCACGAACGGCTACCGCCTCAAGTGCCGTTTTGAGTGGAAGTGGCTGACAGGCTACACTTCTGTCGAGTATGATGGCCACACCACCAGATGATGCGGCAGAATCCTCGCGATCTCTTCGGAAAACAATATTCTGACGTAGGAAGTTGGTGTTTCTGGAGTTTAGGTGCGTTTCTTGAACACACAGCACCTTTGGATTAAACTTATTGATAAGTTCTTGGATGTCGTCTAGGTTGTGGATTAGTCCCCTAACATTCCACTGTATTATTGTGTTCATGTTGGAGGAAAATAAAAGGTGCTGTGTGTCTCAAAAGGAAGGAGAGTGACTTACTTTACAGGGCCTTTGTTAGGCCCTGTAATTGGTGTTTTGTCTTTTTTGGAGCGGTCGAGAGAACCTCGCCGCTCCTTCGACGCTACCTGCGCCGTTTGGCTTGGACTGGTGTCCATAGCCTCTTGCGAGGCACTGGACATCCGCTCCAGAGAGCGATGTGCGCGTCGCGTAGACTTCATCTCGAGCGACGAAGTCTTTGTCCCCACCGGGCCGGAGGTCGAAAGGACCCCTGTGGCCTCTGCGGTGCCCTGGCTGCTGCCGGAGCTTGTAGATGCCACTGGTGTGGAGACTTTGAGAGATGGCAGGGCAGCGTTGGCTGCTCCCACCGTAGGGGCGGATGGCGTTGACCTCGGCACGCTAGGCGTGGTCCGGGCTGCCGCCAGAAGCCGTTGTGGTGCCGCCCCCCGTTGCACCACTTCGGCGAAGGATGTTTTCAGTGACAATAATGATGAGATCCGTTGTCGAGCTTCACGGAATGTTATATTCTCCTTAACTTTTACTGTAATTATTTCCTTTTCTTTCTTCCAGGCTGGACAAGCTCTGGAGTATGCAGGGTGACTGCCGTCGCAGTTCGCACAATGTAGCTCATCATTATTGCAGTCGTCAGCAGAGTGAGCGGTTGTGCCGCACTTTGCGCAAATAAGCTGCCCTCTGCAGCTCTGGGATGCGTGACCAAATCTCTGACATTTGAAGCAACGTCGCGGGTTTGGAATATAAGCTCGAACATGAAGTTTTACATAGCCGGTTTCGAGAGTCTCAGGTAAAGTAGTTGAGATTGAAAGTGAGTATTAGGTGCTTTGTTGGGATTTCGATGTCATTCCGCCTGATTTTGATGCGCTGCACGTGGATTACGCCTTGGTCCTTCCATCCATCCAGGAGTTCTTCATTCAATGTCATTAAGTCTTCATCTGATACCACGCCTTTCACTGTGTTCATAGTTCGATGTGCGCTCACAGAAACAGGTATGTTACCAAAAGCTACGAGGTGTGCGAGTTTGTTGTGTTGTTCCTTGTCTTTGAGTTCGAGGAGCAAATCTCCACTTGACATCTTTGTTACCTTATAACCAGCTCCAATGGTCTCTTTTAGGCACTTGGCCACAAGAAATGGGGAAATTGCTCTAGCTTTCGTAGATGACTGCTCACAGTGAAGGACGTGAATTTGGGGAAAGTTTCTTTGTTTTTGGGCCAGAATAGCGAGGTTGCGTCGGTGCGTACCCTTTTCGAGGCACGATCGGTAGAAAAGGGGTTTGAGGATCCCATGGAAATAAGTGATTTATTCGGCAACGGCGTCTGCCACCCACCACGGAGCCCAACAAGGGGACGTGGCAGAACATATAAACAAGTCTGCACAGCGCCAGCAGTATGCCATTGCTATAACCCAATATGGTATACCCAAGGTAGGACAGCCACACCAGGTTAACCCTTGCTGCCAGGAATGTTGGAAGTAAATGGAAGAGAGAAGAAGACAGGAGAGATTGAAAGTGAGAGGAAAGACGAAGATTGGAGAGAGAGACAGGAAAAGGCAACTACCGATTTCCCCCGGGTGGGTCAGTCCGGGGGTGCCGTCTACGTGAAGCAGAGGCCAAAGAGGTGTGTTGCCTCCGCCGAGGGGCCATAAAGGTCCAAGCACTCGGCATCGGCTCAACCCCCAGGATCCCCTTTTCCCCGGACACGGCTCAGCCGCGCACGGTTAGACGCGGGAGAGTCCAACCCTCGTGTGCTGGGGTACGTGGTGGCGCAACTCACCAAACGCCTGCTTGCGCAGACGCCCCTGCGGGGAGGATGAAGTGGAATTTGCTGCCGGTGTGGTAATGGAAAATGCTTTTTCCGATTAGCGTTCAATTCAGTGCATTGCAGCAGGATGTGAAGCACGGTAAGTGGCTCACCACATTTATCACACGTGGGTGAATCACCACCGGACAAGAGGTAAGCGTGTGTACTGTATGTGTGTCCTATCCTAAGTCTGCAAAGTGTTACTTCTGTGCGGCGGTTCTTTGACACCGGCGGCCAGTTGCCAAGATACGGCTTGATAACATGCAGTTTATTTTCTGTTGCTCTATCCCACAACCGCTGCCAATAAGCCCTCAGCTTTTTCTTTAGGGTGGGCTTGAGGTCCATTACAGGGACAGTCGTAGAAGAGTTGGAAACGTTCGCGTGGACGGATGTGGCTAGCTGGTCAGCCAACACGTTACCTTCTATCTCTCGGTGCCCCGGCACCCAGCATACCACGATATGTTGCTTGGACGCATAAGCGGTGCATAGTACAGAGTAAAGGGATAGAATTACAGGGTTTTTATATTCTTTGACAGTTTTTAAAGCGTTTACGACGCTCAAAGAGTCTGTGTATATAACTGCCTTTGGGATATTAGATTCTTTAATGTGTTTAACGGCGGCCAATATCGCGTGGGCCTCTGCTGTGAAAATACTTGTGTTAGAGTGCAGAACACCGGCATCCGAAAAGGACGGACCGACCGCTGCGTAAGACACGCCGGAATTACACTTCGAAGCATCTGTAAAAAATTCAGGATAGGAGTATTTGTGCTGTAGTTCGAGGAAGTACATTCGGATATGCGCGACAGGCACGCGCTTTGTAACAGCTAGGAAAGATGTGTCACAGTGTATAAGTTGCCACTGCCACGGCGGGGGCCGTATAGCAGGGGGCATTAGTTGGTATTCAGACAGTGGAACCCTTGTTTCTTCAGCTATGTCTCTAACGCGCAGTGAGAAAGGCTGTGCCACTCTGGGCCGGTTGCGAAAAAGTCGAGAACTGGACAAATCATTTATAGTGGAATATGCGGGCTGCTCACTGTTTGCGTTCACCCTTAGAAAATACATAAAAGACGAATATGTTCTCTGCACATGAAGTGACCACTCATCCGATTCAACGTAAAGGCTTTCTACTGGGCTTGTTCTAAAGGCGCCTGTGGACAGACGAATGCCTAAGTGGTGGACAGGGTCCAGCATCTTCAGAGCAGTTGCAGTAGCCGACTGGTACACTATGGCTCCATAATCTAGTCGTGTGCGTATGAGGCTTTTATACAAGTTCATAAGACATTTTCTATCACTACCCCAGGTTGTGCGTGACAGCACCTTTAATATATTCATTGTTTTCATACATTTGTTTTTTAAATACTATATGTGCTCTACAAAGGTTAATTTTCGTCTAAAATTATGCCTAAAAATTTATGTTCCCTGTTTACAGGCAGACGCTCACCATGTAACACAATTTCAGGATCAGGGTGCAGGCCTCTCTTTCTAGAGAAAACTACACAGGTGCTTTTTTGTGGGTTCAGTCTGAACCCGTTCTCATCAGCCCATTTGGAGACCTTGTTGAGACCAAGCTGGACTTGTCGCTCACAGATTGCGAGAGAACTTGATTGAAAACCGATCTGCACATCGTCAACATATGTTGAATAGAAGATGTTACGTCGTATGCAGACGCGAAGAGAATTCATTTTTACTATAAAGAGCGTGCAGCTGAGCACCCCGCCCTGCGGCACTCCAGTTTCCTGTAGAAATTTCGGTGACAACACATTGCCCAATCGAACACGGAATGCGCGGTTAGACAGATAACTTTCGATGACATTGAACATATTACCGCGTATACCTAAGTGTGAGAGGTCTCTCAAAATCCCAAACCGCCACGTAGTATCATAGGCTTTCTCCATGTCAAGGAATACAGATAAGAAAAACTGCTTATGAACAAAAGCTTCACGGATACGTGCCTCGATACGTATGAGGTGGTCACTGGTGGATCGGCCCTCCCGAAATCCGCACTGGTATGGGTCGAGCAATTTGTTTGATTCGAGGAAGTGTAGTAAGCGACAGTTAATCATTTTTTCAAATACTTTGCAGAGGCAGCTTGTTAATGCTATAGGTCTGTAACTTGATACAGAGGAGGGATCCTTTCCGTGCTTCAGAATTGGAATTATGATAGCCTCCTTCCAAACAGAGGGGATCTCGCCGGAAAACCATATAACGTTGTAAAGGGAAAGGAGGGTTTTTTGTGTTTCGGAGGGTAGTTGTTTAAACATATCATATATTATGCGGTCTGAACCTGGGGCGGATGTATTACAACAGTTCAGTGCTGCCTGCAGTTCTGCTATGCAGAATGGTTTGTTGTACGCCTCACTTCCTGTACATTTTCTTTCTAGCTTTTGTTGTTCTATTCGCGTTTTGTAATTTAGGAAGGTTTCGGAGTAGTGTGAGGAGCTCGATATGTGTTCAAAATGAGCACCAAGAAAGTTTGCTTGATCTTCCAGGCTTTCTCCGTGGCTGTTTACTAAAGGCAGGGAATACGTTTGTTGCCCGTTAACTTTCTTCACTCTATTCCATACTTTCCTTTCGTCTGTGTACGAGTTGATGCTTGATATAAACTTTGCCCAACTCTCTCGTCTTGCTTGTCGGCGCGTTCTCCTTGCCTGCGATTTGACAAGCTTAAAGTTTTGCAGGTTTTCTGCTGTTGGAGAATCGCGAAGCAGCGCCCACGCTTTGTTCTGGTTCCTCCGTGCTTGCCTACATGCATCGTTCCACCAGGGAACACGCCGCTTGGAGCCCATGGCGCTTGTTTGAGTAATACATTTACAGGCAGCGTCAAGTATGAAAGCTGTAAAATATTTAACAGCATCATCCATGGTTAGACCGGACATCTCAGCCCACGTCATGTGAGTAAGAGTTCGGTACCGTTCCCAATCGGCTGAGTCAACCTTCCACCGTGGGACCTGCGGGGGAAGCTGATCTTGTTTCGGCGTACTCAGGATTATCGGGAAGTGGTCACTGCCATACGGGTTATTAAGCACATTCCATTTAAAATACGGTAAAAGCGTCGGCGATAAAATGCTAAGATCTATGGCAGAGTATGACTTGTTAGCCAGGTTAAAATACGTAGGCTCCTTCGTATTCAAGAGACATGCTCCAGAGGAAAAAAGGAGCTGTTCAATAACGCGACCTCGCGCATCACAGCGTGAATCGCCCCACAAACTACTGTGTGCATTAAAATCACCAAGAATCAGATAGGGCTCTGGGAGCTCATCTATTAATGATTCTAGGTCGCGTCTATGAAGCTGATAATGTGGTGGTATATACAATGAGCAGATGGTTATGAGTTTATTTAAAAGAACGGCTCGAACGGCCACTGCCTCAAGGGCCGTTTGGAGCTTCAAATGCTGACACGCTACACTCCTATCAGCAATAATGGCTACACCGCCAGATGATGCGACAGCATCCTCGCGGTCTTTCCTGAAAGTCAAGTATTGTCGGAGGAAGTTGGTGTGTTTGGAATTTAAATGCGTTTCTTGCACACACAGCACTTTAGGATTAAACTTACAGAGAATTTCTTGGACGTCATCTAGGTTTCTTAATAGTCCTCTAATATTCCACTGTATGATGTTGTCCATGTTGAAAAAAAAGAATGTGCTGTGTGGCTCTAAAGGGACGAGAGTGACTTACTTTACAGAGCCTTTGTTAGGCCCTGTAATTGGTGTTTTGTCTTTTTTGGAGCGGTCAAGGGAACCTCGCCGCTCCATCGACGCTACTAGCGCCGTTTGGCTTGGACTGGTGTCCATAGCCTCTTGCGAGGCACTGGACACCCGCTCCAGAGAGCGATGTGTGCGTCGCGTAGACTTCATCTCGAGCGACGAAGTCTTCGTCCCCACCGGACCGGAGGTCGACAGGACCCCTGGGGCCTCTGCGGTGCCCTGGCTGCTGCCGGAGCTTGTAGAGGCCACTGGTGTGGACAATTTGAGAGATGGCAGGGCAGCGTTGGCTGCTCCCACCTTAGGGGCGGGTGGCGTTGGCCTCGGCACGCTAGGCGTGGTCCGGGCTGCCGCCAGATGCCGTTGTGGTGCCGCCCCCCGTTGCACCACTTCGGCAAAAGACGTTTTGAGCAAGAATAACGAGGAGATGCGTTGTCGTGCTTCACGGAATGTTATGTTCTCCTTCACTTTTACAGTAATTATTTCTTTTTCTTTCTTCCAGGCTGGACAAGCTCTGGAGTATGCAGGGTGACTGCCATCGCAGTTAGCACAATGTACCTCGTCATTATTGCAATCGTCAGAAGAGTGACCGGTTGTGCCACACTTTGCGCACATAAGTTGCCCTCGGCAGCTCTGGGATGCGTGACCAAATCTTTGACATTTGAAGCAACGTCGCGGGTTCGGAATGTATGGTCGAACATGAAGTTTTACGTAGCCGGTTTCAAGACTCTCGGGTAAAGTAGTTGAACTGAAAGTGAGTATTAGATGCTTTGTTGGGATTTCGTTGTCATTCCGTCTGATTTTGATGCGCTGCACATGGATTACCCCTTGGTCCTTCCATCCATCCAGGAGTTCTTCTTCATTCAATGTCATTAGGTCTTCGTCTGATACTACGCCTTTTACTGTGTTCATTGTTCGATGTGCGCTTACAGAAACAGGGATGTTACCAAAGGCTACGAGGTGTGCGAGTCTGTTGTATTGTTCTTTGTCTTTTAGTTCGAGGAGCAGATCTGCACTTGACATCTTTGTTACCTTATAACCAGCTCCAATAGTCTCTTTTAGGCACTTGGCCACAAGAAATGGGGAAATTGATCTAGCTTTCGTAGATGACTGCTCACAGTGAAGGACGTGGAATTTCGGGAAAGTTTCTTTGTTTTTGGGCCAGAATAGCGAGGTTGCGTCGGTGCGTACCCTTTTCGAGGCACGATCGGTAGAGAAGGGGTTTGAGGGTCCCATGGAAAGAAATTATTTATTCGGCAACGGCGTCTGCCACCCACCACGGAGCCCAACAAGGGGGCGTGGCAGAACATGAAAAAAGTCTGCACAGCGCCAGCAGTATGCCGTTACTATAACCCAATATGGTATACCCAAGGTAGGACAGCCACACCAGGTTAACCCTTGCCGCCAGGAAAAGTCGAAGTGAATGAAAAAAAAGGGGACATGGACAGATTAAAAGTGGAAGGGAAAGACGAAGATGAGGGTAGAGAGAGATAGGAAAAGACGACTACCGGTTTCCCCCGGGCGGGTCGGTCCGGGGGTGCCGTCTACGTGAAGCAGAGGCCAAAGAGGTGTGTTGCCTCCACCGAGGGGCCGTAAAGGTCCAAACACTCGGCATCGGCTCAACCCCCAGGATCCCCTTTTCCCCGGACACGGCTAAGCCACGCACGGTTAAACGTGGGAAGGTCCAACCCTCGTGTGCTCGGGTCCGTGGTGTCGCAACACACCAAACGCCTGCTTACGCAGACGCCCCTGCGGGGAGGTTCAAGGACCTTGTTGAGGCACTTGTGCTAGTGTCATCAACGTGTTTTACACCATTCATTCATAACAAAACATTCATGGTCATAGCGCAAACCTGCAGTCATTGCCATTGTTTTAATACTGATATATTGAAGTGACTGATTTTAGGCCCTTTACAGCCATGCTACATCCACTGCACACAGCTAATTTTTTGCATCGCATAAATGTCTCATCGGAAACTCATCACCACTGTGCCTGGCGCTCTTTGGCCATATTTGGCCCTTGCGCCATTAAACCCCATACATCATCATCATCAACATGATGAAACAGCACTGAAGATGAACACAAAAGAAGAAACAGATAATGCTGTGAGCTTTGGAGACTGTTGCACAGAAACAACATATCAGACAAGCAGGCACAACCATGCCGACACCTTTTGCAAGGCTAACATCGTCTTTGTATACTAATAAAACACTGACTCACACTAACACTCGCTCGCTCATGCAGCATTGCACAATCTGCCATCTAGCTCACCGTATCCACAGCAAAGTTCATTTCAAAATTTTTTATCACTACCACAAAGTATATGCTAATTGCAAACACCTACTGCACTTCCTTCAAGCAACTGGTAGCAGGATTCTCACACATAACTTCTACACTGTAAACAGTTTAGAATGTATACATAAGTAGGAACAGCTGATGGTTTGGTGTGGTAATTAACATGATGAAACAGTACTGAAGACGAACACTAAAGAAGAAACAGATAATGCAGTGACTATAAAGTAAAGTTTATTAGAAATGTATGTGCCGTTTCATCATGTTACCACACAAACTTTCCAGTTGTCATTAGTTTTGCAGGTTTAAGCTGCTTGCAGTGCTAAAGTTGAATGCCACACGAAGAAACAACAAGCTTTTTAAGAAACTGTAGCTCACATAAAAGGGCATTTAGAAGCCTAGTTGGTGCATATGAAACATGATTTAAAAATCCCCCCCCCCCCAAAAAAAAAGCAGACATGGCACGAAAGAAAAGTAGACAATGGACAAGCGCTTTGAGGGTTCAGAGTTGTGACTACATATGTGTCAGATGGTGCAACATTTAGGAAAAAGGCCTTCTGATATATAATTGCCATGGAAGTTTACATTGCCTTTTGGTATGGATAACACTGAAAATACTACTCGATCCTACCAGCAGTGGCCACAATGCAATGAACGTGGGCAAAATGCAAAATAATGCTTGTATATAATGCACTTTGGCTTCATGTTGGACTTCCAGGCGGGCGAAATGAATCCAGTTTCTTCCACCGCACCATTATAACAGCTACGTACGCACTTGTTGCTTAGGGACATCAAACCCCATGAATGAAATCTATTTATACAAAGCATTTGGTCACTTGTATGAGCTGTTATTATTGTGCACAGTGTAATGGATGACTGTGGCATTTTTAATGATATTCAAAAGTCTGTGATGACACATGAGTATGTGTGTGTTTCGTGTTATATGTTTTGTTGCCATAGAAGCTTCTAACATGTTTTAATCCAGGCACTTTAGCCTCACCCTCACTTCACCAATGCTGCTATATAGTCGCCTGTTACTTTGACTAGTTAACTTTTGTTGAATGCATGGAGAGAACCATGACCACGAATATGTAAGCAAATTTGCAATAAATATGGTAAATAGCCGCCTTTAGAAAAATAATTGTCTCTCACTTGTGTGGATCATGCACAAGATCAAAAACCTCAGTTCCTTAACCATCCCGAGTTGTGTATAACGTAAGTGATAAATTGTTATATGACAAGATAAATTAAACAAATTAATAAAGTTATAGTAGAGTGAGTACATCGCTTCAACTCAAGGGTGGGTCCAAGGCAGCTTCACGGGGAGGGAGACGAAAATTATCAAAGACAGGGGGCGGCATATACTGCAAGCTCACCCTCCGCTGAGGACAAAATAACTTATTAGTCACGGCTAGGTTGCGTGTGCCACCGCCCGATTTAAAGGGTGCAGCCTTATCCACCCATCCATCCACACTTTTGTGAGCATGTCTCGGAAGTCCCCGATCGCGGGATTGAATCCCGGCCACGGCGGCCCATTTTGATGGGGGCAAAATGCTAAAACACCCGTGCACGTTAAAGAACCCCAGGTGGTCCAAATTACCGGAGTCCCTCATAATCGGCGTGCCTCATAATCGGATCGTGGTTTTGGCACGTAAAACCCCATAATTGAAGTCCCCGAGAAATGCTAGCACTTGAGCGGCATTCCTCCTAATCACCGCAGATTAATTGGGGTGAAAACGCATGGAATTACAAACGTTAAACGCGCATTAATAAGCAACTTAAAAAAGAAAAAAGTTAGGATTCGAACACACGTCTTGCCGAGAATGGTGATAAGATACCCGCACCCCACGCACTCGACCACAGAAACGAAGAAGCCGATGGGTGTATTTTACGTTGTAATATATATATATATATATATATATATATATATATATATATATATATATTTCTTTTTTCATCGGTTTACTTGGGTTTACAGAATCAGTCACGCTTAAACGTCTCTTTACGGTTCGATTAGATAAGAAAGACATCACATCGACATGCCGTCGACACCAATCATCGAGTCGAGTGCCTTTTCTGCCGACGGCGCCAAGAAAAGGACTTTGCTATTCCTGCACGTCAGGTCATCGGCTGTCGTGCGAAAACTTCGAAGCATATATCATTCTAGCGAACATTGAAAGGTCGCACTGTTTTGTTTGCTTCTGCCCAAAGCGACGCGAAACAATTTTGAGTGCTTATGTACACGCTTCAAGCACTCGGCAACCGCCCTTACATGGAGCCACTTGCGATTACTGTAGAACGTAATCCTCTGACCGTAATGCAAGCATACGTTCCTCGTAATTAATTTTTACCATAAGGTCATTCACAAACTATTGCTTAATTATCATGTGTGGAGCACACTTAAGCGGCAGGCGCCAGTATATACCCGTGCCCTGCTGTGAACAACCCGCGGTCTGTCACAGCAAGTCGATCAGCCCGTTCCCCGTGACAGATAAGCATATAAGCGAAGCTGTTATTAAATCTGAACGAAAGTATAGTATCGTCAAGCGAACTAATTAATTAACCAACGTGGTATCCGCTCTGTTGAAGGGGTCACAGCTTGCAAACGTATTTCTGGTTCCTGCGCAGTGTGCCTGTGATCAGTGCATTAGTTTTTCAAACATGCTATTTAACCTTAGCAAGTCGTACCAGAAAGTATTAAAAATTGATGAGGCGCAAATTGGCTTATTACGGACCAATGTAGCCCAGAGAAAGCCAACTTAGTAACCCATGTTGGCAAGCCCATATGAAAGTTGGTCCAATAATTCCCGCCTTGTTGAATGGACGAGCTAATATTGTTTACTGAATGTGTAATGCGGGCCAGCGTTGGATCTCTATCAGAATGGTACAGCCTATATTCGCACCACACTGTTAATCTTAGGCCATCATTCGGCCAGGAATTAGAATGGCCCAGCCCATATTGGAACGACGCTGTTATCCTTAGGCCATCACTCGGCCAGGAAGTGCCAATACGTATCCAACGTTGGTCCGAGCTGACGTGCCGCCTGGGAATAAATTAGTCTCTGTGCCAGAGCAAATGACTCACATTAATCTGCAGGGCAACCATTCCTTTTACCACTCAATGAGACAGGTAATGACCTGCCACTGTGGATCGACAATATATGCAAAGGTGTAGAAGTTATCTGAATTCTCTTTTGAACTGCACACAACAGATGACGACACAAGAAACAATAAGAGCGCCGTCTAACAATTGAGGATCCTCGGTTGTTTGTTAGCATCTATGGTGTGTGCTTTGCATTCTGGCATACTCATTTGCTATGCGCTGCAGCACAAAGGCTCCAAACCAATTCATTCAACTCTCTAATAGCTCAGACACCATACAAATTACAATAATTGAGCAACCTGTACAGAAATGGAAAAATGAGTTGCAGTGGACAGAACAATTAACAGTGCCATTAAGGAGTTTATTTTTTACAAAGTAAGTGCGTTAACATATCTACAGAACCATCATAAGGGATTGTTTAATTGGGCCAGATTAAATCACTGAAGTGTTGTGCTAAAGTTTGATGTTAGCATAACTGCAAGCTTTCAACAAAAAGGCAATTTTGCGTTGGAAACCCACACCTACAAAGTAATTCAATATCATGTAGACTAGTAGTACAAATAGCCCTATTGCAAAAGCCAGCGTCTTCCAGTGCCTTCCAGTGTGAAACCAGCGAGTTTTTTGACACTGGGTGGCACTGGGGACGCTGGCGCACGCTGGGAGTCACTGGGAGTCACTGCGACACTGGTGAGATCGCTGGAGAAGTGCGGGGTGACACTGGACGAGACGCTGGTTTCACTGCTGTGACGCTGGGGCGCACTGGTGTGCGCTGTACATGCACTGGTTGTCGCTGGAGTTCGCTGGCTCGTACGGAGACTGCGCTGGTTTCGTTTGTGCCGCACTGCCGGAGTATAGGCGCTGTTGAATATTAAATGCTTGACACAATTTTATGGGCATCTCCTGTCCAAAAAACAGACTCCTGTCCTAAATATAGCGCTATAAGTTGGGATCATAAATGTCTATTTCGTGTCGGCGGTGTTGCAGCTTGGAATAAAGGTGCGTGATGCTAGCCCATGCATATGCGACACTTGATATCACTTTCGCTTTGTACATTTCCCTTTGGCTTCGCGGATAGCTGTATTCGTGAACGAATTTACGCAAACGCAGATAACGCCTCGTTTTCTAGTACTTTGTACGCAATCGATGACTGCGAGTTGTCGCAGTGTTGTACAGTCTACACGAAACCGAGCAGCCGTTCAGACGCGTTCGAAGGGACCTCAGAAAGCCTGCCGCTGATTGATATTGCTACACGCATGTGGTATTTGATTGTTTGACCGAGGCGCGCGGGCGCCATCACTCGAGAAAAGAGCAAGAACGAGCTGGGCTCGCGCTGTGATCCTAACCGGTCAGCGCTGCAACCGCTGTTGTAAATACAACGTGTAAATAGTTGCCCGTCTTACTGACTCGTTCTTCGCGTAACATCGTGGTGGAGGTGGAACGTTCCCCGTCCTCGCCACGGAGCTCCGAAGCGGCCGCACCGTCGTCTTCTCAGCCATGGCTTCCGATGGAAACACCCCATTGCCACCTACACCTGCGGCGCCTACCACAACGTACGTTACGGTTCATAGTCTCCGTGATCCTGGGACATTCTCCGCCCAAAATGGCGTTGACGTCGACGACTGGCTCAGCATGTATGAGCGTGTTAGCCGAAGCCACCACTGGGACCCTACCATCATGCTTGCCAATGTGATATATTATCTGGACGGGACACCACTTGTCTGGTTTCGCACCCATGAGGTTGAGATATCCAGCTGGGACACTTTCAAAGAGAGGCTTCGCGACCTCTTTGGCAACCCGTCAGGTCGCCAACAGGCTGCGCGAAAGGAGCTTGCTACCCGTGTCCAGTCGTCGACAGAATCGTATGTCGCCTACATACAGGAAGTGCTCGCGCTTTGCCGGAAAGTCAACGAGCACATGACCGAGGTTGACAAGGTGGGCCATATCCTAAAAGGCATCGCGGACGACGCCTTCAATTTGCTCGTCTATAACGACGTCTCTACTGTCGACGCCATCGTCAAAGAATGCCGCCGCTTCGAGGTAGCCAAAAGCCGCCGCGTCGTCCCACAGTTTTCCCGGCTCCCAAACACCCCTGCCAGGTCCCCTTGCTCCGCTCTTCCTGCCACACGACCTTTTCAAGAGAACGTCACTCGTATCGTTCGCCGTGAGATTGAAGCGGCGAGTCCGGCCCCCCTTCATCCACGACCCCTCGACGGTACCTTTGACCCAGCGGCCCCTACTATTTCCGTCATACAAGCAGTTGTGCGGCAAGAAATTGCCAACCTTGGCATCCCTACCACCTGCTTTGTCTCCCGACCTGATTCGGCATCCATTCCCATGGCCACATCCTTCAACGACCAGTATTTCGCTCCCCGACCACGCAATCCTGCCGAATGGCGTACCCCCGACGACAAACCGATCTGCTTCCGCTGTCACCGAGTTGGTCACGTATCCCGCTACTGCCGCAGCACCTGGATGCCGCCGTACTGGAGCTCATTCCCTGCTCCTCGCCCATACGCCGACGCTCGCCGTTTCTCCAGATGCTCCTGATTGCCCACAGGATGCCTTGAACCTCGACGGCCCATTACGTCCCATGGTCGCTCCGCACCTCGCCCCTGACCAAGCAGCCGCCCTATATCGCCTTTTGTTGTCCTACCGCGACATATTTGACACTGAAAATCGCCCACTTGGTCAGACGTCCCTTGTTCAGCATCGGATAAACACTGGTGATGCTGTTCCCATTCACCGCCGACCGTATCGTGTGTCCACGGCAGAGCGGCAAGTTATTCAGCAGGAAGTAAACAAGGCGCTGACCGGTTAGGCTCACAGCGCAAGCCCAGCTCGTTCTTCCTCTTTTCTCGAGTGATGGCGCCCGCGCGCCTCGGTCAAACAATCAAATACCACACGCGTGTAGCAATATTATCGCACCGACAACAAAGCTGCGGTGATTCGTGCGCTTCCACTTTCCCTGCTGTACTAAAAATAATAGTTAAAAGATTCTGAAGCTCAAGTACAAACATTTTCGCATCCGCCCAGTACCCACAGCGAGATCGTTCGCTTCAACCGAAGGTTAGGCCTACCGTACGTACCCGCCGAGTTCGTCTACACTCTATTGGTCCGTCTGGGCTGAGGAATCAACAAGTCTAACGACTATAAATCACTCTGTAGTTCATCTTTTCCATCGGTGTTTTTAAACAGACCATTCTTTTGTGTGTACAGTGTCAGCATAACAAGCGATGAGCGCCGATATGACGTTATAAACATACCTATATGTGCTGTTGCCGAAGGCTGTCAGCCGCATTAACCGACCGCTTCGCTTACGGAGATATGTGCCTAAACATACGTGTCGATTGAAAAGCATTGTCGAGGTATGGAAATGTTGCATTACCTTTGCGCGAAGAAGAAGAAACGGCTGTCAAAATCGGCAGTAACGGGCCGTACACCATTCCGGGTCGGCGGTTCATTTAAGGCTTTTTTCGTTGTTAATATACCAATCGCAAAAGCAAATCAGTGGTGCAGCACTTCCAGGCATACTATGCAATACGGACAACTTTTTCGTTCTGTAAAGCCGTAACTTTTAGTTGAAGGCGATATCTCATCTATCATGTCTGTGCGAGACGTCTGTGCAAAGCTACAACTGTATCTGCGCGTTGGCACGGCAAAATATGAACCGGAAACCGTGCATTGGCGTGGCGTAGTGGTAAAATACTGGGTTTGGGGTCTGTAGGGCGATGGTTCGAAGCCCCGCGGATTTTTTTGTTTTGCTTTTTTTTCTTTTTTTATTGCATTACAACGTTCTGTTTCTTTCTGTATTCGAAAAAAAACATATAAGGTAGCCAGGCACCACGTATTTCTCGCTCTAGAGCTGCATTTCGCGCCATGATGATGATGATGATGATTTATTGGCATCCCCTTTGAAACGGGGCGGCGACAGATAGTCACCTAGCCTGCTTGATTTAATCTGGTATACTATACATGTTCCTTATCTAGCATTTTTGTATACCTCTCATTATTTTTCTTTTTCAAAAATTTACCTTCTACCGCTGCCTATGATTTTAAGAGATCAGGTCGTATCCATCTTTTCCTTGCTTTTTTTCAACCAGTACTCTAATCGTCTCTTGATGATCCCTACGGCTGATCTGTTTATGTTTCCTTCCACTTTAAACCCAAGCGCTTCTGGGAGTTGCACGTTACCTACGGTTCTCGCTGGGTGGATCCCGTCGCATTCAATTAGGATGTGCTGAGTGGTCTCTGGATCTTTACTGCAGCATACACATGTCTCATCGAGTTCCGAATATTTGTTCCGATATGTTTTCGTCCTTAGGCAACCGGCTCGAGCCTCAAATAGCAAGGCACTGCCCGTTGTGTTATCGTACAGATTTTCCCTTCTAATTTCTTCTCATTCTTGTAAATCTCCATTGTCCTTTTCGTTTCCAATTTTTGCAACCAATTCACGGTCTCTATTGCTCTCACTTTCTTTCTGATGACCCCTGGTTGTATATTTACAGTTTCGATTATCCTGTACGTGGTTGCCAACTTCCTTGACCTCTTCCTCCATTCTGTGTCCACGCTTTTCATGTAGAGATACTTGTGCACTTTAGCCGCCCATTTATTTTCATCCATGTTCCTGAGCCTTTCTTCAAAACTAATTTTGCTTTGTGCTTCTCTGACATCAAAAGAGAAGTCAGAGAAGTACCCTGCGCCCAGCGCCTCCCAGTGTGCCGCGCCTTGCCAGCGTCCCAGTATCCAGCGCGCGACACTGGGCCCATAATCAGGCATGGCACTGGGCACTGGATACTGGGTTTTGCAATAGGGTAGGGTCCTTTGTTTTGGGGAAGAACCGCATAATTTCCAAAGTTTGTACCCCAAACAAGTTCTGTGAAAGCTGGGTTAAACCAGATTTCCCCCAGAGTGAACGAAGGAAAACCACAATGACAAAGCATTGCCACCCCATTTTTTAGCTGTATTCGGATGACCGGCTCAATTTCCCTGAGCTAGCACGACATGACTGAGTGCCACCAAACAACACTACAAACAATGACACTGCAAACAAGCTGCTAGCGGCACATGCCGCCTCATTGCAGCACACCAATATGCTTCATCGCATTTTGCTGCTCAGCCACACCACACTCGTATGTGTAATTCGGTCAATAATGTGACTCCAG
Organism: Dermacentor silvarum; assembly: GCF_013339745.2. Lineage (NCBI taxonomy): Eukaryota > Metazoa > Arthropoda > Arachnida > Ixodida > Ixodidae > Dermacentor > Dermacentor silvarum. The sequence goes on from NC_051160.1 coordinate 158,070,438, forward strand.
CTTTATGAACTAATCACATACCTAATGTATTAATACGTACACAGCACAGTAATGGGACAATGTGACTGAAAATTCTGTTTAGCATGAGTTGTTTCATCCAGGATCTTACACAGGAATGTACTTACGGGCATGTATATTGGCTGAAGCCTGTGCCACAGTGCCTTGCATGCGACTCTGACAGCCAGGCAGTGGATATGCCCACCCGGAAGGAGAGCGCAATATCCTGCATGAGGTCTCCAGAAGACAGATACCTGCATTGATATTGTTACGTGTGGAAAGACACACACGAAAGAAGCTTTTTACAATATATTTACACTGGAACCAAAACAGCCAGGCCGACACCTTGCTCGAGCCAAAAGCCCAGACACACTTCATCGTCTTTCTCGCGGCGGCTCGTCTCTTTAGCATCTCTAGATGGTATCGTAATACTACCCCCCGGCGGCGAAAGCACCGTCACGGTGCAGTTAAATATCTAAGGCGCTTGGAGAGGTGTAGGGTTTGAGTCGGGCGACGTGGACAATATCACCGGTTGTCCCAGCCGTAGACGTAGTGGTCGTGGCTAGAACGATTTCATATGTGACATCGGTCACTTGGCGGAGCACGCGATATGGGCCTGTGTAACAGGAGAGCAGTTTTTCACAAAGGCCCACTTTACGCGATGGTGACCAAAGCAACACGAGGGTGCCGGGCGCAAAACGCACATCACAGTGACGGAGGTCGTAGCGTTGCTTCTGTTTGTCTTGGGACACTTCCAGACGAGCACGCGCAAGTTGACGAGCATGGTCAGCACGGGCGATAGCATCACGGGCATAATCGCTAGTTGAAGCCGTGGTGGACGGAAGCACAGTGTCTAGTGGTAGCGTCGGTTCTCGGCCATACAAGAGATAAAACGGGGAAAATCCAGCAGTTTCAAGACGGGAAGAGTTGTACGCAAAGGTAACGTAAGGTAGAGCCAGGTCCCAGTCACGGTTGTCGGTTGAAACGTATTTGGATAGCATGTCTGTAAGGGTGCGGTTCAAACGTTCAGTGAGGCCGTTCGTTTGTGGGTGGTAGGATGTGGTAATTTTGTGCTGTATTGAGCAGGCACGCATGATGTCGTCAATGACTTTGGACAAAAACATACGGCCGCGGTCGGTGAGCATTTGACGCGGAGCACCATGCATCAAAATGATATCGTGTAGGACGAAGTCCGCAACATCAGTAGCGCAACTGGTCGGAAGAGCGCGTGTTATGGCGTAGCGGGTCGCGTAGTCCGCAGCGACGACAACCCATTTGTTTCCTGATGTAGATTCCGGAAATGGGCCGAGAAGGTCTAAGCCGACACGATGGAAGGGTTCGGCAGGGATGTCGAGCGGCTGCAGGTAACCAGCGGGGAGCTGGGAAGGCTTCTTGCGTCGTTGGCAAAGCTCACAAGCGGCGACGTAACGCCGTACGGAACGTGCAAGGCCCGGCCAGAAAAAACGGCGACGTACTCGGCCATAGGTTCGAGATACGCCAAGGTGTCCTGCCATTGGAGCGTCGTGAAGCTCTTCTAGAACGGTTGAGCGGAGGTGTTTTGGTACTACAAGTAGTAACTCAGAGCCGTCCGGATGAAGGTTACGACTGGTATAGAGTACCGTCGCGGAGGACGAAGAGGCGTAGAGTAGCATCGGCCGGAGCGTGTTCAAAACGGTCGATGAGTGATCTGATGTAGGCATCACGACGTTGCTCGTCGGCGAAATTAAGGAGCTTGGATACTGAGAAAACGCAAGCAGCAGCACTGTCAATATTAGAGCAGTCAGAGTCGTCAACAGGGTAACGCGACAAGCTGTCAGCGTCTTGGTGCATGCGGCCAGACTTGTACACGAAGGAATATGAGAACTCTTGTAGCCTCAAAGCCCATCGACCAAGCCGGCCTGTAGGATCTTTTAGCGATGAGAGCCAGCAGAGGGCATGATGGTCAGTGACTACGCAGAAAGGACGACCGTAAAGGTAAGGCCGGAACTTCGCAACTGCCCAGACTACAGCAAGGCATTCTCTTTCCGTAATGGAATAGTTGCGCTCCGATGGTGATAGGAGGCGGCTTGCGTAAGCAATAACGCGATCCTGGCCACGCTGACGCTGGGCTAAGACGGCACCTACGCCATGACCGCTGGCATCTGTACGCAATTCCGTAGGTGCATCAGGGTCGAAGTGGGCGAGAATGGGTGGTGAGGTGAGAAGAGTGACGAGACGAGAGAAGGCGGTGGCTTCTGAAGTACCCCACGAAAATTGTACGCCTTTCTTCAACAGATTAGTGAGGGGTCTAGCAATTGCCGCAAAATCTTGAACAAAACGACGAAAGTACGAGCATAGCCCAACAAAACTGCGAACGTCTGCGGCTGTCTTCGGAACCGGGAAGTCTCGGACAGCACGAGTTTTGTCGTGATCAGGCTGTAATCCGGAAGCGTCGACGAGATGGCCCAGAACCGTAATTTGGCGGCGGCCAAAACTACATTTGGACGAGTTCAGTTGCAGCTTCGCCTTGCGAAATACATCAAGTATAGTTGTTAGACGCTCAAGGTGAGTGTCGAACGTTGGCGAGAATACGATGACGTCGTCGAGGTAACAAAGACACGTGGACCATTTAAAACCCTGGAGCAAGGAGTCCATCATACGCTCACATGTGGCAGGGGCATTGCATAATCCAAACGGCATTACTTTAATTGGTATAGGCCATCAGGTGTTATGAACGCGGTTTTTTCTCTGTCCATATCGTCAACAGCAATCTGCCAGTATCCAGAGCGAAGATCAACAGAAGAGAAATAGCTGGAACCATGAAGGCAGTCAAGGGCGTCGTCGATACGTGGGAGCGGGTAGACGTCCTTCTTAGTAATTTTGTTCAAATGGCGGTAGTCTACACAGAAGCGCCACGTGCCGTCCTTCTTCTTAACCAACACCACAGGTGACGCCCAGGGACTCGAAGAAGGCTCAATGATGTCTTTGTCTAGCATTTTGTTTACTTCATTTGAATCATTTGGCGTTCCGACGCAGAAACTCGATACGGTCGTCGGTGAATAGGCGTAGCATCGCCAGTAGGAATCCGATGCTTGACCGCGAGTGTCTGGCCTAAAGGGCGATCGTCAAAGTCGAAAATATCTCGGTAAGACGATAACACTTGGCAAAGGTCTTCAGCCTGCGTAGAGGACAGGTCTGTCGCAACCATTTTCTTTATGTTGGGATCGGCGCTCGAGGCTGGTGCGAGGGGCCCGCCATGTTCGGAAGAACCATCGGCTGATAAAGCTGCCACTTGATGGTCGGCGAGACAATCAACGTTGGCAAGGCAAATACCTTGCGGGAGAATTTGCTTTGCCAATCCAAAGTTAAAGATAGGTATGCGAGTGCCATTATCAGTAATAGTAAGAATACTGTGCGGCACGGTGACGTCATACTGCAGTGGAATGTCGGGCAGAGGAGTGACGAGGTACTCGGCATCAGGAACAGGTGGGGAAGACATCAGTTCAATATAGGCTAATGACTTTGGTGGCAGGCGAATAAAGCCGGTGGGGCGTAAGCGGCACTGGGGTACATCAGGAGGTTCTGCGAGAAGCGGCAACTCAAGGCGAAGGGTACTGGCAGAGCAGTCAATAAGAGCAGAATGCGCAGAGAGAAAATCGAGGCCGAGAATTAGGTCGGGGGGGCAATGAGCAAGCACGGTGAAGAGGACAGGAGTGTGGCGGCCGGCGATGCTGACACGTGCCGTACACAGGCCGACGATAGGGACAGTACTGCCATCCGCAACGCGGACGACGCGTGCCGACGCTGGGGTGAGGAGCTTTCTGAGTCGTCGTCGGAAGGCAGCACTCATAATAGAAATATGGGCTCCTGTATCGATCAGCGCAGTGACAGGACAGCCGTCAACGTCAACGTCAAGAAGGTTTTGATTCGTAGGCAACGTGAGCAGAGGATTTGAGGGCAGGGTCGACAACGCAGCTTCACCTCCAGAAGCTGCAGTGGTTAGTTTTCCGGCTGGATCCGGGAGGTGATGGGCGGCGAAGAAAAGCGGCGGGGTTGGGGCGAACGAGACTGATGGCGTCGAGGTGAGGTGATGATGATATATGGGGTTTAATGGCGCAAGGGCCAATAATGGCCAAAGAGCGCCAGGCCAGTGTTAATGAGTTTGAATTGAAGCGATGAATTACGAGTGGTGGATATGACGTGGCTGTAAGGGGGCCTAAAAATAGTCGCTGTAAAGTGCATAAAATATACAGGTAATAAGATTATGGAAATGACTGATGGCGTGTGCTATGAGCATGAAATATGCATTGCAAATAAATGTTACTATTTGCAAAGTATGTCCGATGCGAAAATTGGCATGAAGCACTATTGCCTCAACAGAGCCCTTGAACATAAAGGCCTGGAGGCATGCGCTATACTGAGCACTATCGCAACAGCATCCTCTGGCGGGAGGATGTGCTACGAATATCTAGGGCTAATCACATGTAGTACCACGTCATTCAAAAAACCTAGGACTGCTTTGGTATTAAAAAGTGGTTCTTTGCCAAGAAACATACTGGGATGGAGAGGGATATGGTAGCGGTATGCAAGAGGAAAGTGTTTCCTTCTCTCTGTTTCGGCTTCCCGGCACTCCAAGAGGACATGGAGGACGGTCAGCCTCTGACCACATCGGCCACAGGTTGGAGGCTCGTTACCAGTCAACAGAAAATTATGAGTACCATATGTGTGTCCTATTCTGAGACGGCAGAATAGGACATCAGTTCGTCGTGTTTTAGTTGTACAGGGCCAGAAACCTAACTGTGGCTTAATCAGGTGGAGTTTATTATTTGTTTCACTCTCCCACATGCGTTGCCAGTGGTTTCGCAGTTTCGTTCGCAAAAAAGGCTTGAGGTCTGTGGCGGGAATAGTACTGCTAAGATTCGTAGCTTCAGATGTAATTGATGTGGCCATTTGGTCTGCAAGCACATTACCTTCGATGGATCTATGACCAGGAACCCAGCATACTGTCACATGTCTACCAGATGAGTAAATATTGCACAAATATGAGTAAAGTTCAATGAAAACAGGATTTTTGTGTTTCCTTAAAGACATTAGTGCCTTTACGACACTTAAGGAGTCCGTGAATATTATTGCCTTATGTAGCTTTAATTTCTTAATGTGTTTAATCGCAGACAGTACTGCATAGGCTTCTGCAGTGAAGATACTTGTATAAGGGTTCAATACGTCTGATTCAGAGAAAGATGGACCGACAGCCGCGTAAGATACACCAGCATGGGACTTTGACGCGTCTGTGTAGAATTCAGGGCAACAGTACTTCGATTGGAGTTCACGGAAATGTATTGCGATTTCGAGTTCAGGAGCGTGCTTTGTGACCTCCACAAAGGATACATCACATGCTATCACCTGCCACTCCCAGGGTGGTAAAAGCTTACCTGGAGGCATTAAACGGTGTTCGAGAAGTGGGACATCCATTTCTTCGCTAAGTTCTCTCACACGTAGTGAGAAAGGCCGTCTCACAGAGGGTCTATTATGGAAAAGTGTAGTACACGTCAAATCGTTAACGCTTTGAGAACATGGATGTTCATGATCAGAGTGAACTTTGAGGAAGTATGTGAAGCTGATGTATGATCTCTGGAGATGAAGTGACCATTCATTCGATTCTGCATATAGGCTTTCTATAGGGCTTGTTCTGAAAGCGCCGGTGGCCAGGCGGATACCTAGATGGTGAACGGGATCCAGCATCTTTAGTGCACTTGGGGCAGCAGAGTTATATACTACAGCACCGTAATCCAGTCGCGAACGAATGAGGCTCTTGTAAAGATTCATTAAACATTTCCTGTCGCTGCCCCATGATGTGTGAGATAAGATCTTCATGAGGTTCATTGTTTTTAGGCATTTTGCTTTGAGATATTTTATATGGGGGATGAAAGTTAGCCTAAAGTCAAGTATGATGCCTAGAAACTTGTGTTCTTTGTTCACAGGTATTTGCTGTCCATGCAGTTCTACACAGGGGTCTGGAATCAGGCCTCTCTTTCTTGTGAAAAGAACACAAGAACTTTTGTGGGGGTTAACTTTAAACCCGTTTTCGTCTGCCCACTTGGACACCTTGTTCAAGCCCTGCTGTACCTGTCTCTCGCACACTGCGAGGTTACATGACTTGAAGCCTAGTTGTATGTCGTCTACGTAGACGGAATAAAAAATAGCCGGTGGTAATGAGGCACGGAGTGTGTTCATCTTGACGATAAAGAGTGTGCAGCTGAGCACACCTCCTTGGGGTACACCAGTTTCCTGTATAAATGGACGTGACAATACATTGCCGATTCTGACACGGAAGGTACGATTAGACAAATAGCTTTCTATTAGACTTAGCATATTGCCGTGGATGCCCATTCGCGACAAGTCTCTCAGGATTCCGTAACGCCATGTTGTGTCGTACGCCTTCTCCATATCGAGGAATACCGATAAGAAAAACTGTTTATGTACAAATGCGTCTCGGATATTTTCTTCAATGCGCACAAGATGATCAGTTGTGGATCGGCCTTCTCTAAAGCCACACTGATAGGGATCAAGCATTTTGTTCAGTTCAAGGAAATGTATAAGGCGTCGATTAACCATTTTTTCAAATAGCTTGCACAGGCAACTTGTGAGAGCTATGGGACGGTAACTTGCCGCCAAGGAAGGATCTTTACCCTGCTTCAATACAGGGACCACAATCGCTTCTTTCCATGCGGATGGAAGATATCCGGCAGCCCAAATAGTGTTGAGAAGCGCCAGTAGTGTTAGTTGTCTATCAGTGTGCACGTTCTTGATCATGTCATACACGACTCTGTCGGGTTCCGGTGCAGAGCTCTTACATGCGATCAAGGCAGCTCTCAACTCGGCAATATTAAAAGGACGGTTATATGGTTCGTTCTGTCGGCATTTGCGTATAAATGGCTTGCATTCTTCTATCTGTTTATATTTAAGGAAGGATTTCGAATAATGGATTGAGCTTGACACATGCTCAAAGTGCTCCCCAAGACAGTCTGCCTGGTCCTGCAAGGTATTCCCTTGGTCATTAACCAGAGGCAACGGATGAAGTCGTTGCCCCTTTAGCTTTCTTACGCCATTCCACACTTTTGCCTCCTGTGTGTAGGAATTTATACCCGAGATAAACCTCACCCAGCTTTCTCTCTTTGCCTGACGTCGTGTCCGCCTTCCCTGCGATTTAATGAGTTTAAATTGAATGAGATTTTCAGCATTTGGAGATCTGCGCAATATGCCCCATGCCTTATTTTGCCTTTTTCGCGCCTGTCTACAGTCTTCGTTCCACCAGGGAACACGTCTTTTACGTGAGCTACCATTCGTTTGTGGGATACACTTTTCAGCAGCATCAATAATAAAAGCGGTAAAATATGCAACAGCATCGTCGATACTAAAATTGTTTATAAAATCTCGTGGTAAATAAGTTGATTCTTTAAAATGCTCCCAGTCAGCAGATGCTAATTTTCATCGAGGAATACTGGGAGGGTTGTCATGCTGCGTTATTAAGTTTAAAGTTACAGGGAAGTGGTCACTTCCAAAAGGATTTTTGATGACGTTCCATTCAAGGTAAGGCAGAAGGGAAGCGGATCCAAGTGCAAGGTCTATCGATGAATACGAATCGTGTTGGGCGTTGTAATAGGTCGGCTCCTTCTTGTTAAAGAGACAGGCACCAGAGGTCAGAAGAAAATTTTCAATGAGTCGACCTCTCGCGTCGCATCGGGAGTCTCCCCACAAGGTGTTGTGAGCATTAAAATCACCTACGAGTAGGTAGGGTTCCGGCAGTTGATCTATGAGGTTATAAAAATCTGTTTTGATGAGGTGATAGCTTGGGGGTATATATATAGAACAGACAGTTACCAGCTTATTGAAAAGAACAACCCTAACTGACACTGCCTCAAGGGGTGTTTGTAAGGCTACATGATGACAAGCTACAGACTTGTCTGCAGCGATTGCTACACCGCCACACGAGGCGTTATCCTCGTCACGGTCTTTTCGGAAGATGGTGTACTGGCGAAGAAAGTTTGTGTGTGAATGTTTCAGATGTGTCTCTTGAACACACAGCAATTTTGGATTATGTTTATGTAGGAGTTCCTTAACGTCATCGAGGTTGTGGAGAAGACCCCTGACATTCCAATATAGTATTTGTGTATCCATAGTGGGAGTGTGTTGTGCTGTGTGTTTAAGAGGGGAAATCTATGTTAGCCCACAAGGCCCTTTCCGGGCCCCGTGATGCGGGGTTTGTCTTTTTTGGCGCGCTCCTGAGAGCTGCGCCGATCATTCGGCGTCTGAGACGCCGGTGGGATTTGTGACGTATCCATCACCTCCGCCGAGGCGCTGGACGCCCGCTCGCGGCGCACGCTCACGGGTGTTTCAGGCTTCTCTGCACGAGCAGAGGCCCTAGGTGTCGTAGAGCCCGCAGGCACGGAGGACTGCTGGCTCTTCTTGCTGGATGGCGGAACAGCACTAGCTGATCCCGCAGTGGGGGCGGGTGGCGCTACCGCCGGGCCACTTTGCGTGGTTCGAACGGCCGCCGAGAACCGTTGTGGCACTGCCCCCTGCCGTGCCACTTCGGAGAAAGAGGGCCCCACAAATGAGGCGCTTTCGTGCTTCTTTGAAGGAAATGTTTTCTTTTACTTTAAGTGTTATAACTTCTTTTTCTTTTTTCCATGAGGGACAGGAGCGTGAATATGCCGGGTGTTCACCCTCACAGTTTGCACAGTGGGGTGGGTCGTTACAGTTGTCCGCAGGGTGGTCGTGTGATGCGCACTTTGCACAGGTAGTACGGCCCCGGCAGCTCTGAGAGCCGTGACCGAATCTTTGGCACTTAAAGCAGCGTCGAGGGTTCGGGATGTAAGGTCTGACATTTATTTTCATGTAACCTGTTTCAATTTGTTCGGGGAGCGTGCTAGTACAAAAAGTAAGTATAAGGTGTCTTGTAGGAATTTCCTTGTCGTCTCGCCGGATCTTGATTCGCTGCACATTCGTCACGTGTTGCTCTTTCCAGCCCTCTAGGAGCTCTGCCTCAGTCAGTTCCAGTAGGTCTTGATCTGATACTACCCCTCGTGTACTATTCATAGAACGATGAGGGCTTACAGAAATTTGGGTTTCACCAAACGAGACAAGTTTTGCCAGATTTTCGTGCTGTGCTTTCTCGCGGATTTCGAGGAGAATGTCACCACTGGGCATTTTCGTTACTTTGTAACCAGGACCAAGAGAGTCAGTCAGGCATTTAGCAACTACAAAAGGTGATACTGTTCTTACGATTTTACCGGGGGATTCACTGTGAATCACGTGGAAACGTGAGAAAATTTCGGTGGTCTTAGTGAAAAAGCTGAAAGATTCATCGGTGCGCCCTCTTTTTATGAGAGGGCGATCAGGGAGTTTAGGGTATGAGGAAGCCATACAAATTAGCGTGATTTCGGCAGCGGTGCCAGCCGCCCACCACGGAGCCCAACAAGGGGACGTGACAGGGTTGTTATAAACAAGACCTGCCAACGCCAGCTGTACACAGCCACTATAACCAAATATGATATAACCAAGGTTGGCCATCTCACACAAGGTTAACCCTAGCTGCCTGGAGGATCAGAAAATCAGAAGTGAGGAGGAGACAGGAAAGATTGAAAGTGAGAGAAAAAGACGAAGATTGAAGAAGAGGAGGATAGGAAAAGGCAACTACCGATTTCCCCCGGGTGGGTCAGTCCGAGGGTGCCGTCTACGTGAAGCCGAGGCCAAAGGGGTGTGTTGCCTCTGCTGAGGGGCCTTAAAGGTCCAAACACTCAGCGTCGGCTCAACCCCCAGGATCCCCTTTTCCCCGGACACGGCTAAGCCACGCACGGTTAAGCGTGGGAGGGTCCGACCCTCGTGTGCTCGGGTCCGTGGTGTCGCAACACACCAAACGCCTGCTTTCGCAGACGCCCCTGCGGGGGTCGAGGTGAGGGCGAGCGGCTGTAGCGAAGGTTCGGAGATGGGGTAAAGCGGCAGCGGGTTCGTGGCGGGTAGCATAGGGAACAGTAGGTCGAAAGGTACGGGAATAAGCGTCGGCGTACGTCCGAGTAGGTGGTGCCCATCGGTTGCGGCAGTGACGAGCGACGTGGCCGATGCGACAGCAGTGGAAGCAGATCGGCTTGTCATCAGGGGTACGCCATTCGGACGGGTTGCGGTATGGAGCAGAAAAGGACGGCCGGGGACGAGGAGGGCCGCTAGAGAACTGATGAACGCTGGGTTGAGCCGTTGAACACACGGAGTTTAAACCCATGTGCTCAAATTCCTGCCTGACGACGGCCTGAATCATGGCAATCGTGGTTGCAGGCGGGTCGGGAGGCGTCGCGGAGCAGGCTGACGAACTGGTGGCCTCGAGCTCGCGGCGAACAATACGGGTTACGTCGACACAGGTGGTCGTCTGACGCAGTCGGCCCTCACATGTCGACGTAGCAGCAGTGCTTGGTAGCCGCGTGATGTGGTGTGTGATACGGCGGCTCTTAGCCTGTTCAAGGCGACGGCATTCTTTTATAATGGCGTCGATAGTCGACACGTTGCCGAAAACAAGCAAATGGAAAGCGTCGTCGGCGATGCCCTTTAGCACATGTGCCACTTTATCTGCTTCAGACATGGTGTCGTCAGTTTTGCGGCATAGAGCCAAAACGTCGAGGATGTAGGAAACGTAGGGCTCCGTAGATGTCTGAACACGAGACGCAAGAGCCTTTCTCGCGGCAACCTTGCGCCCAATGGGGTCGCCGAACAGTTCCCGTAGCTTTTTTTTGAAAATGTCCCAACTGGTTAACTCATCTTCATGCGTTTGGTGCCACACGCGTGGGGTGCCGCCGAGGTAAAAGATGGCGTTGGCGAGCATAATCGTTGGGTCCCACCTGTTATTAGCACTGGCGTATTCATATAGCTTGATCCATTCGTCAACGTCCTGTCCCTCCAGGCCAGAGAAAACACCGGGGTCGCGATGTTGGGCAACCGTGACGAGTGGAGCAGGCGGACGAGCCGAAGCCATTGCAGATGTGGTCTCGTCACCGGGAGGCATGGTGACAAGCTCGATGTACCGACCACTTCGGAGTTCCGTGGCGAGGACTGGGATCGCAATCCTCCACCAGAATGTTACGTGTGAAAAGACACACACGAAAGAAGCTATTTACAATATATTTACACTGGAACCTAAACCGCCAGGCCGACACCTTGCTCGAGCCAAAAGCCCAGACACACTTCATCGTCTTTCTCGCGGCGGCTCGTCTCTTTAGCATCTCTAGATGGTATCGTAATAATATTATGGAATATACACATTTCATAACTGCTTGATGGGCCATTGGAAGGAAGTAAAAATGGTGAAAATGCAGCCACTGATCATGCAGCCACAGGGCTGCACTACATGGCATTAGGTGTTACCTGAGCGTCATGGCCAGTCGTTCTGCAGAAGAAATTGGCTCTCTGATGCAATATTGCCTATCCAGGTCTCTTCCGACAAGGCTCAATATAAAATCAAACGGCTGGGGGACCATGCGATAGTACTTCTTGAAGTACTCGATGTCACCATCACACATTTTTTCCATCTGCAATAGGATGTAGACTTCTATTAATTTTCTTTTCAAGCACACCAACAAATATCGCAGAAAGCACTTGACGAATAATTTGAACTTGCACTTGAGTCGGCGATATATGTGGGTACAGTCCCCATTCGAGCAAAAAGCCTAGCGACACGATGGGGATCACGGTCGCGTCATCTATTCGATTGCCAATGAAAGGAGCGCGGTGGCCTTTTACATACCGGCGTCAGACGACCACTTTTGACCGCGATCAGCCCGATCCGGATCGAAATTCTCGACTGCGATTGGCTCCCTAGCGCACAGGAGCCAATCACGAATGATAAATTCGATACGGATTGGGCTCGCGATCAGAAGTGCGCCGTGCGACGCCCGAACGGTACACTCGCAGTTGTCACTCATGTCGCCTTCTATTGCTACCTCACGTGAAGTTTACTAAGCATCGCACGTCCTGTTTTTCCAACTTTTTGAAACATGCATTTAATTCCGGACAGAGGTGAGTTTCTTGGGCTTTCGATTCTCTAGTTAAAAATATTTGACGCGCTGAACACACGAAACACTGCCACAGATGCCCACCGGCTTTTCATTAGCTAGTCGCTCAAAACATCGCATCGAGCGGCGAGCGACGGCGATGAGCGATCTCGTCATGCGTGAGATAGCTCAAATCGAATTATAAGCTGTCTACAGGTGCTGGTGCGTCTAATTAGCATCATTGAGCTCGCGGCAACAAATCACACGATACGTACCGCGGTGAAAAACTCGCTCTCGGCGTGGCGCGTTCTCCACGAGAGTCGGACCCACCATCTGCGCCGGCGTTCTTCTTCCAGGCGTTTTTGGATGAGAAGAACTTTCATTTTTAGCAATAAAAGTCTTTTCCGGCGCTTAGTCAGCACCATCTCTGTACTTGTAGAAAGTCCTAACCAACAAAAAGCAACACCGACGCTTTATCGCAGTCCTTGCCTTCGCCTACTTCCCCGGGTTGCTGCAATTGTTACCGACACCTCCAATACTAGATTATTCCATATACAGCCGATAATGTAGCACTACATATAGTACCTTGTCGGTTTGCATAAATTTATGCCGATGTTAACCTAATATGTTTTCCCGCAACCTTTTATTATATATAAATTTGCAGAAGCAAATGTATGGACAATTATTTTTTTGTGTGTGACTGCATGGTTGGTCAGGCAACACTGTTGCCTGACCAATCAAGTTGCGGAACCACAACTGAACGGCACCGCGATGGCACGCGGTTGAAATACCGGTTGACGGGTGGCGGTTCGCGGCTCTGCAGTGCGTGCGCCGACGTTGAGACGCTCGACCATGTGCTCTTACGTTGCCCCGCGCAAGCGATCGAGCGTGCCGTGCTCGTCGCTGCCTACCGTCGACTGGGGCTGCCATGCGACACCAAGCAGAGGCTCTTGTTCCCGGCGGTGTCGAGACGGGAGGAACGACGGGACCTTCGGCTGAGCCGGTAACAAACGAAGCGCCCGGCGCTGTTTATTGTCATGGTATATATGGTAAGCAGCATTAGTGTTAGTGGTGTTAGTGGCGCCACCGTGGGTTAGAATACAACGCAACACTACATCTTCCTTTCCGAGGTCACATTTACAAGTTCAGTCTCTTGGGTGGCACCACACGCCTTCCCGACCTTGTAACTTTTCGGGGATGTCGCTCGTGTCCCGCCTGGCACTACTCTCGTGCTTGCCGGGTGATGCTTGCTCCTGGCTTGGCCCCGGGCTTGGACATAAGCTGGGAGATGTCAGGTTTGGTTTATCGGGGGATGATGCTCTTGAATCTGGAGTGGGCTGTTCGGTTGCAAAAGACACCAGATGTCGTCGGTATCTCTGCATTACACCCCTGCGTGTTTCCACGATGTACGAGCGTGGCCGCTGGGCTCTGCTGAGAACCTGAGCACGGCACTCGGCATCTGTTACCCACACTTCGTCCTCTGAAGAGAGGTACCGAAGCTCTCGCACCCCGTGGCGACGGTTAAAGTTCCGAGCTTGCCGTTTCTTGGCGGTGGTGTCCTTTTGGGAGAAGATGTCTGGTGGTGGTATTTCTGGAGACAGCTTGCCGTGGTCCCTGGGTACGCGTGTTCGTAACCGCCGACCCATGAGCAGCTGCGATGGGCTGTAACCCGTGACGCCTGGCGTGTCGCGATACGCTAGCAGTGCCAGGAAGCAGTCATTGCTCTTGCGGAAGAGGTCCTTCACAGTGTGCACTGCCCGTTCTACTGCACCGTTTGACCTTCGGGTATCCAGGACTGCTAGTAACGTGACTGAACCCATAGTTTTTCGCAAAACTTGCAAACTCGTGTGACGAGAACTGGGGTCCATTATCACTTCGGAGCACTTCCGGTATACCGAATCGAGCCATGACACTCTTGATAGCCGAAATAACCGCCTGGCTGGAAGAGTTGCGTAGCGTGATGACTTCAGGGTAGCGTGAATAGTAGTCCACAAGCAGCAGAAAAATTTATCCCTCCAGGTGGAACAAATCTGCCCCCACTTGTTGCCATGGGTGCTCCATTGAAGGTGTTGGTAGCAAAGGCTCAGCCCACTGAACTCTTGTAGTTGCGCACCGTTCACATGATTCAACCATTGACGCAATATGTTTGCCTATGTTAGGCCACCAAACAGAGTCGCGGGCACGTTCCCTGCACCGGCTCACACCCTGATGGCCTTCATGGATTGCATCCAGAACGTCCCTCCGCAGAGCTTCCGGAATCACAAGACGCCCTCCTTTAAGAAGCAATTCCTTGCATACCGTCAGCTCCCCTTGGTACTTCCAATACTTCAAGAGGTTCGATGGAACATTGCTTTTTCGGGGCCAACCTTGTCTGCAGTATTTCACAAGGGCGACACACTCACCATCCATCGACTGGTGTTGACCCACTGCTTTAAGGTCGACTGGTGTGTCTTGCTCGATGCTGCTGACAACCTCACTCACATACAACTCTAGTTGGTTTCCCTCAGCGGTGGATGCTGGTGTGATAGGGGCTCTTGAAAGAGCATCAGCCGTTGCCAGCAGCTTCCCCGGAACGTACAGAATCTTGTACTGGTACCTCATGAGCTTCAGTCGAATCCTTTGGATTCTTGGCGGTAGAGCATCGACATCCATGGAACCCAGCAGTGACGTGAGCGGTAAGTGGTCAGTCTCGATTGATTGATTTGTAGGGTTTATTGGCGCAAGGGCCAGATGTGGCCAAAGAGCGCCAAGTCGATGTTTCGTGCTTCTCATGATATATGAGTTAAATGCGGGGAGTATATGAAAAATGTGGTTGATCCCTCTTATATAGGAATCGGTATAGAACACGAAAGTGAAACGTGTCTTCACAGAATTAGTGTAATGTTTATTGCACATTGATATATAATGTCTATTGGTGTTTTGTGGCTAAAGCGCCCTTAGGCGTTGATGCACCCACGCTGACGCCTGGTGGCACGTCTCCTCCATCACGACTACCAACGTCGATGACCATGAGCAACCGTCGTGCATATGGAAGCTGCACTACGCTGCACACGCTAGCACAACGCGAAAGACGAAGCACGTAACTGACACACTAATACAACGCGCAAGACAAAGCACGTAACTGAATCGTCACCGAGTCAAATCAGCGCGTACAGCGCGTCGTAATTGCAGCCTCCGCGATCAACTTCAGAAACATTTTCAGAGCTAATTGCGGAGGCCACGCTCCGCTGTGCTGAGTACGGTGAACGCCACCTAGGTGGCGTTGGTAGTGCTTCTTGATGCTAGCGTCCCTTCGAATGCTGGCATCGAGGCGTCGTAGTGCTGAGACCACCGAAGCGTTCACTGTCGGTGCGCGTTAGTGTCATAATGCAGTACTTCTCTTTTCTGCTCGTAGGCGGCGGCACCGCCCCGAGCAAGAGCGCGGGTACACGGAGGAGTGTTAGATATATAAGGCGCGTCTGTGTAGCCCTCTGCAAATGCGTTTGTGGCGCAATGGGTTAAACGCTCGGCGATCTATCGTCGCGGACCTAGAGGTCGTGGGTTCGATTTCCAAATTTTGCATGTTTGTGGAACTTTTTCTTGTGGTTTCTTTCTTTGTATTATGTTCTATGACGTATTTCCGTGACGGAAATACGTCAGTGAAGTCTTGGTGGACCCCGGCATAAAACACTTTCGTGTTAAAACGGCTCTTTAGGGACCTAAAAATATTCGCTCAAAAGTGTAAAATATACATGTGGTGCAATGTGGCTGTAAAAAGTCCTCAAATTTATTCGCTATAAAGTGCGTAAAATACAAGTATATACATATTAAAAAATGAAAGTGACTGATCGTGTCTGCGATGACAATAGATGTTTCACGAGAGAGGGATGATCAGTAAAATATGTAGTGACTGTAGCACTAGTGCCTCATCAAAGGCCTTGAAGGCAAGGGCTGGGAGGCACGTGCTCTAGAAAATGGTTTCATTGCAGCTACGACCTCCATGTGGAGGCCGTGCTACAAGTAGCCTGGCCAAATTACACGTAAGGTGTCAGTTTCTGTTAAAAAGTTTAATACTGTTTGAAAAGTAAAAAGAGGTTCATTGCTCAGAAAGAATGCTGGGTGTAACGGTATGCGTTGGAGATAAGCGGAGGGGAAGTACTTTTTCCTTTCTGCCTCTATTATAGTGCATTGGATAAGAACATGAATAACTGTAAGCCTGTTGCCGCATTTGGTACATGTCGGAGGTTCGCCTCCCGTCAAAAGGTAGGAGTGAGTGGCGTAAGTATGTCCTATTCTTAATCTACAAAGAAGCACTTCCTTATATCTTGCTGTTCTTTCAGATATCCAGTTCCCTAATTTTGGTTTGATAATGTGTAGCTTATTCACTACTGCATTATCCCATTGGTCCTGCCAGTACTTCCTCAGTTTATGGCGTAACAAAGGCTTAAGTTCTGTTGCTGGTATTGGTTTATTCAGAACCGTTTCATTAAAAGCGACTGACGTTGCATTTTCGTCGGCTGCTACATTACCTTTTATGCCCCTATGGCCAGGTACCCAGCATAGGACGATGTTTTGGTTGTACTTTAAGGCTAGCATAGTTGTGTGTATAGATGATTAAAAACAGGGTTCTTATGTTTTCGAAAACTCATTAAGTCTCTTACTACACTTAATGATTCCGGGAAAATGATGGCTTTATTGAGGTTTATTTGCATGATGTGCTTTACAGCTGAGAGTATCGCGTGCGCTTCAGCCGTGAAAATACTTGTGTTGGGATTTAGAGCACCGGATATGGGAAAAAGGCCCAAGAGCTGCATACGCGACACCAGCAGATGATTTGGAAGCATCTTTATAAAACTCAGCACAGCAATACTTCGCTTGGAGTTCGAGGAAATGTGATCGTATGTGTGCCTCAGGTGCATGTTTCGTTATTTCGACAAAAGAGATATCGCACTCCATGGTCTGCCATTCCCAAGGCGGTGGTAGGCGAGTGGGGGGCATTAGAATATTTTCTGGGAGATGGACGTCTGTTTCTTCTGCCATTGCTTCCAAGCGCAGGCTCAAAGGAGTTCTAATAATTGAACGGTTATGATAAAGTCTGGCAGCAGACAGGTCGCTAACGATGGAATGACATGGATGCTGGGTGTCTGATTTTACCTTAGTGTAGTAGGAAAAACTTAAGAATGTTCTTCGTAGATGTAAGGACCATTCGTTGGACTCGACGTACAGACTTTCAACTGGGCTCGTTCTAAAGGCGCCTGTTGCCAGTCGTATACCGAGGTTGTGGACTGGGTCGAGAATCTTTAGCGCACTCCGAGTTGCGGAATGGTACACCACGGCTCCGTAGTCGAGACGCGATTGTACAAGACTATTATGCAGGCTAAGCAGACACTTCCTGTCACTGCCCCAGGTTGTCCGAGAGAGCAGCTTAAGGAGGTTCAT
The DNA here is from genome assembly GCF_013339745.2 of Dermacentor silvarum. Lineage (NCBI taxonomy): Eukaryota > Metazoa > Arthropoda > Arachnida > Ixodida > Ixodidae > Dermacentor > Dermacentor silvarum. The sequence continues at coordinate 158,087,870 of NC_051160.1, forward strand.
GGTCTTCAGGCACTTTTCTTTAAGATATTTTAAGTGGGGAATGAAGTAAAGTTTTGTGTCCACGATAACACCTAAGAATTTGTGTTCAAGGCTGACAGTTAGTCTTTGTCCATTAAGGTTAATATCTGGTTCTGGTAGTACACCTCTCTTGTTTGAGAACAGGGCAAATGTGCTTTTTTGAGGGTTCAATCTAAAACCATTCTCGTCCGCCCACTTTGAGAATCTATTCAAGCCAAGCTGTAGCTGCCTCTCGCAAATGCTAAGATTGCACGACCTGAACCCTATCTGCACATCGTCCACATCGACGGAGTAAAAGAGTGTGCGAGGTAATATGGTGTGTAGGGAGTTCATTTTAACAACAAATAGCGTACAGCTCAGTACTCCACCCTGCGGTACACCTGTCTCCTGTATGAATGGTCGAGAGTGCACGTTGCCAACTCTAACACGAAATGTCCCGTCAGAGAGATAACTTTCAATTGTTCTCAGCAAGTTGCCGCGAATTCCCATTGCAGAAAGATCTCGAAGGATCCCGAAGCGTCACGTAGTATCGTACGCCTTTTCCATGTCAAGAAACACAGATAATACAAGCTGTTTGTGGACAAAGGCATCCCTGATGTACGTTTCCATGCGCACAAGCTGATCTGTCTTCTCTGAAACCACATTGATATGGGTCTAGTTTTTTGTTTATTTCTAGATAGTGGACCAGGCGCCTGTTCACCATCTACTCAAAAACTTTGCATAGGCAGCTCGTCAATGCTATAGGCCGATAACTATTTGCCAAAGAAGGGTCCTTACCCTGTTTCAAAATGGGAATTATGATGGCCTCTTTCCAAGCAGAGGGAATGTCACCGGAAGACCATACAGAATTGCAGAGACAAAGAAGAGTTTTTTGTGTTTCACACGGCAAGTGTTTTAGCATTTCATATAGAATGCGGTCAGAACCTGGGGCAGATTCGTTACAGCTGTTTAGTGCTGCCTGAAGCTCTGCCATGCAAAAGGGTCCATTGTATGCCTCGCATTTTGTGCCTTTCCTTTCTAATGGTTGTCCTTCTATTTGCCTTTTGTACCTTTGGATTGTTTCAGAGTAGTGCGACGAGCTGGATATCTGTTCGAAGTGTGCGCCAAGAAAGTTCGCCTGATCTTCCATGCTGTCGCCCTGAGGATTCACCAAAGGCAGCGAGTAAGGCTGTCGACCCTTTATTCTCTTCACTCTGTTCCAAACCTTTGTTTCGTCAGTGTAAGAGTTAATGCCTGATATATACTTTCTCCAACTCTCTCTTCTAGCTTGTCGCCGCGTTCTCCGACCCTGGGATTTGACTTGCTTGAAGTTAACTAGATTTTCTGCCGTCGGAGAATCCGAAAGTAAACCCCATGCCTTGTTCTGCTTCTTACGCGCTATTCGACACTCATCGTTCCACCACGGAACACGGCGTTTTGTGGACAATCCACTTGTTACAGGGATACATTTGGAGGAGGTGTCAAGGAGAAAAACCGTAAAATATTTAAGCGCAGCGTCTATGTTTAAAGCACACATGTCGTCCCATGATAAAGAAGCAACACTTTTGAACTTTTCCCAGTCAGCTGAGTCAGTTTTCCAGCGAGGAAATTCTGGAAGACATTCATTAGACATTGGTGTGCATAGAACTACCGGGAAATGGTCACTCCCGTAAGGGTTTTTAAGAACTGTCCATTTAAAGTAAGGTAGAAGAGTAGGAGATGCAATGCTAAGGTCTATTGAGGAGTATGTTTTGTTTGCCAGATTATAATACGTGGGCTCCTTCCAATTCAAAAGACATGCACCTGAAGAAAAAAGGAACTGTTCAATCAAGCGACCTCTCGCATCGCAGGGCGAGTCGCCCCATAGGTTGCTGTGTGCATTTAAATCTCCAAGCACAAGATACGGTTCAGGTAGCTGATCTATTAATGTTTGGAATTCTTGTTTGTGAAGCTGAAAATGCGGCGGTATATAGGGAGCAGATGGTTACAGTTTATTTAGAAGTACAGCTCGAACAGCCACTGCCTCAAGTGGTGTTTGTAGCTGCAAGTGTTGACAAGCTACAGATTTGTCAGCTCTGATGGCTACACCTCCGGATGATGCGAAGGCATCATCGCGATCCTTCCGAAAAATGACATAGTGGCGAAGGAAGTGTTTGTGTTTAGATTTCAAATGGGTCTCTTGGACACACAGCACTTTTGGAGTTAGTTCATGGAGGATTTCTTGGACATCATCGAGGTTGCAGAGCAGACCTCTGACATTCCACTGAATAATCAGTGTATCCATATTAAATAAATGTTGTGCTATGTGTCAAAGAGAACAAATTTGGTTTAGCTTACTGGGCCCTTTGGGGTCCTGTAATTGGAGTTCTGTCTTTTCTAGAGCGGTCGACAGAGTCGCGCCGCTCTTTAGGTGCCAACTGCGCCATCTGACTGGGTGTTGTGTCCATAGCCTCTTGCGAGGCACTGGACAGGCACTCCTGCGAGCGGTGTGTTTTCCGTGAAGGCCTTGCCTCGGAAGACGAGGCCTTGGAGCCCACCGTCCTGGTAGTTGATGGGCTTGTCTTGACCTCTGAGCTGCACTGACTGGTGCCAGCACTAGCAGAGGCTTCCGCTGTGGTCGAGTTCGGGGGAGGTAGGGCAGCCTTCGCTGCTCCCACCGTGGGGGCGAGTGGCGGTGCCGCGCGCTCGCTATGCGTGGCGCTGGCGGCCGCCAGGTGCCGTTGTGGTACAGCCCCCCCCCCCCCCACGTACCGCTTCGGCGAAAGGTGCGCTCTGTGCAAATGTTGGTGAGATCCGTTGCCTTGCTTCTCTGACAGTTATGTTTTCCTTTACCTTTATCGCAATTATTTCTTTTTCTTTTTTCCAAACTGCGCATGATCGAAAGTATGCAGGGTGGCCACCATTACAATTGCTGCAACGGGGCTCAGCCTCACAGTCATCTGCAGAGTGATCATTTATGCCACATTTCGCACAGGTTAGCCGCCCTCGGCAGCTCTGGGAAGCATGACCAAACCTCTGGCATTTAAAACAACGTCGCGGGTTTGGGATGTATGGTCGTACTCTGATTTTGATATATCCAGTTTCTAATGTCTCTTGCAGCGTGCTAGAGCCAAAGGTAACTATCAGGTGCTTAGTTGGCAGTTCCTTGTTGTCACGTCTGATATTTATTCTTTGTACACTTATTACGTTTTCATCTTTCCATCCTTCCAGGAGTTCTTCTTCGGTCAAGTCCATCAAGTCAATGTCAGAAATTACGCCTTTGGCCGTATTCATGGTTCGGTGTGCTGATACGCTGACAGGGATGTCGCCAAGTTGTACAAGGTTCGTTAGCTTGTCATGTTGTGCTTTGTCTTTCAGTTCGAGTAATAAGTCGCCACTGGCTAGCTTGGTGATTTTATAGCCGCTTCCAATGGTCTCTGTGAGATACTTCGCTACAATGAATGGTGAAATCGTTCTTGCCTTCTTGTCAGGTTTATCACTGTGAACAACGTGACACTTCGGGAAAGTCTGAGTGCCTTTGCGGAAAAATTGAAATGTAGCATCGGTGCGCCCCCTTTTAGAGGGACGATCGGTTGAGAAGGGGTTGGAAGTTCCCATGAAATGTGTTATGTATTTGGCGACGATGCCAGTCACCCACCACCGAGTCCAACAAGGGGACAAGGCAGGGTATGTGGTGAAGCAAGCCCTACCGTGCCAACTGTACATCGTCGCTATAACCACATATGTTATAACCAAGGTAGGTCATAGCACACCAGGTTAACCCTCGCCGCCAGGATTGTTGGAAGTTATCAGAAGAGAAAAGAAGACAGGAAATACTACAAGTGAGAGGGAAAGACGAAGCAGAGGCCGAAGAGGTGTGTTGCCTCCGCCGGGGGGCCAGGTCCGAACACCCGGCATCGGCTCAACCCCCAGGATCCCCCTTTCCCTAGACACGGCTAAGCCGTGCACGGCTACACGCGGGAGGTTCCAACCCCCATGTGCTCGGGTACGTGGTGTCGCAACTCACCAAACGCCTGCTCACGCTGACGCCCCTGCGGGGAGTGGTCAGTCTCGACGGTGAAGTATAGACCACGGACATACTCGTCAAACCGCTTGAATGCCCATGCAACTGCCAACTGGCATTTTGGCAGTGGCGGTCACGGCGGCTCGAGGTCCAATCCACTAAGCAACATTCTTCGTTTGTGCAGGTGTCTCATTTGCGCTGACTGTGACGGTTATCTGGTACCGACGTATCGCGGCTATCTGGGATTTTCTCTGGATCATGAGCACGTCTGCTCGGACTGACCAGTGAGTCAATGTCACTACCTCGGCAAGACAATCAACTGGAAACAGCTTCTGCACCGTCACAGACCACCAGGGCACCTACCGGAGACGCTACATAAGTCTGACATCGTTTGCCACCAACCGCATTTTGGCAGTGGCGGTCACGGCGGCTCGAGGTCCAATCCACTAAGCAACATTCTTCATTTGTGCAGGTTGGTTGAGCACTGCTTGTATCATCGGTTTGCTCTTTTCTTGCCGTGGTCGCTACGGCCAATAGTTCAATTGTTTAAATTATTATTATTTCTTGCATTATGCCCACGAATGCGGAACTGGCGCGTGAATTGCAACAGCTTCGCACTGAAATCGAGCAGCTTCGTGAAAGTGTGTCAGTCATGAACACTTTCTACGAAGAAATGAAAAGGAAAAATGAGCTTGTCACTGGTGAAAACAAGTCCCTACAGAAATCTAATGATCAACTGACTGCTAAAATAGCCGACATGGAACAGCGTTCGCGAATTAACAACATCGAGATAAAGGGTGTGCCCGCTAAGAAAGGTAAGACTGCACCGCCATTCTTCGGAAAATGGGCGACGTAATCGGATGTCCCGTGCATCAAGCTGATATTGATGCAGTTCACCGTGTGCCTGCAAAAAAGGACTCAAACATAATCGCTAGATTCTGTTCCCGGAACAAAAAAGACGAATTTCTGCGTAAAGCACGCAAAGGTCGCCTAACAACCCAGTCACTCGGCTTTCCTCAGTCGGAAAGCGCTAACGTTTACGTGAATGACCACCTGACGCCTGAGAACAAGAGACTGTTTGCACAAGCGCTCTCCCTGAAGAGGGAAAAGCATTGGAAATTTCTATGGGTTGACAATGGTCGTATCAAGGCACGAAAATCTGAGGACAGCCGAGTTCACGTCATCACGAACATGCAGGACCTGTCTGTTATTAGGGAATAGTCACTAGCCATCAACCAAACGACGGTTATCAAACACTAACATGGCAATCAACGATTATGTGTCCCTCGATAAATTAGGCGCACTGTTTTCGATGTATAGAAATAGCACGAAGTTAATTCATTTTAATGCTCAATCAGCACGTAATAAGGAAGATCAAATAAGCGCTCTCTTTACAACTCTTGCTTCTGATCCTGAATAACTTATGATAACTGAAACATGGTACCGGAATGAAACTGAAGTTTTGAAGATACCTGGCTATGCAACTTATTTTTTGAACCGCTCAACGAAAACAGGCGGTGGAGTGCTGCTAATGACGAGGAATTCCTTAAAATGTTCTTTGATTCTAGAATTTTCTCGCATCACTGACGATTATGAAGTTCTGACTGTACGAAGTGATCGTTATGTTATTGGTGTTTTATATCGCCCTCCTAGCGGCAATAAGTCAAATTTCCTAGAATTCTCGGATTCATACCTATGTTGGGCTGGTGACACTGGTCGTAAGCTAGTCCTTGCAGGCGATTTGAATATCGATCTTGCTAGATCGTCGCAGGCGCAGCTTGAGCTATGTCATATAATTGAATCCAATGGCTTTGCCAATGTTATCACCACCCCAACTCGCATTGAAAAAAACAACGCAACTTTACTCGACGTGTTCATCACTAACATAGAAGCTAAGAATTCTTTATCTGGCGTATTGAGCGTGCCCATTAGTGACCATCTTCCCATATTTATGATGATAAACGAAACAGTGTGTCATCAACAGTTGCAATAAAAACAAGCAGTGGTTATTCAACACATTAATGAGCACACATTGGCTGAATTTCGCAATCGGATATCATTGACTGATTGGTCAGACGTTATTCGTGAGCAGGAACCCGATCATGCCTATAATTCTTTCCACGAAAAACTAACAAGAGTTTACAAGAAATGCTTTCCGTACAAAGAACTGAAGCCTGCGCGCAGAGCTAAGAAACCTTGGGTTACTAAATCTTGCATCAAGGAAATAAAACGTAAAAATAAATTATTCGAACTGTTTTTGAAAAATAAAAATGAAGACACGCTAAAACGTTTCAAAGACCAAAGAAACAAAGTTAACAGTATGCTGCGTCACGAAAAGCGAAAGTATCTAAGCAGCACTTTCAACAATGACGTAATGAATAAATCGGAGTTAGCTTGGTCAAGGCTAAATGAGTTTCTTGGCCGTAACGGTAACAACTTCAGGCCCACTGAGCTTGTGGTAGATGGTGACACTATTCGCAATGCTGATTTAGCGAACGTTTTCAATGATTATTTGTGTCCTTAACAAAGCAAGCGCACAATCCAGCTTGTACTACATATTTATCGGACAGTACCCCTGAGAGCGCGTTTTTGGCGCCGACAGCAGCCAGCGAAATTGCACACGCTTTCTCGTCTGTAAAAAACAGCACATGCTGCGACGCATACGATATCCTGATTAAACCCATTAAACACGTGTTGGACCTCATTGCTGATTTATTGGAACATATCTTCAACCTCATTTTTTCAACTGGAATCTTTCCACAAAAACTACAAGTGGCGAAAGTAATAGTGTTGTACAAGGGAGGAGCTAAGAATTCACTAAGCAATTACAGGCCTATATCTATAATGCCAGTGATATCGAAAGGTTTAGAAAAACTGGTTCAGAAACGTATGACTTCTTTTTTAGATAAGCACCATATCATCACTTCTTCGCAGTTTGGTTTCACTAAAGGCCGGACAACTGAGCATGCTCTCCTAGAGCAGAAGGAATTCATATTAGATGCTTTTGAACGCGAACTGCACACAATCGGTATCTTTATAGATTACTCAAAGGCTTTCGACACCATAAATCATGTTACACTTTTACAGAAATGCAATCATTACGGCTTCCGAGGTGTCTTTCTAAAATTAATTGAATATTACTTAAAGTATCGGCAGCAGGTGGTGGTCATCAACAATCACACCTCCAATTTACAAGCAATTTCAGCAGGCGTGCCCCAAGGTAGTATCCTGGGAGCCCATTTTATTCTGCATATATATAAATGATATTGTAAACATTGACGCCTCTGTAAAGTGTGTTATATATGCGGACGACACCTTACTTCTCACTGCGCAACACTATAAAGATCTGATCAATGACGCGAACCAGGTATTATTAAAGTTAGCTTCTTGGACATGCATTAATTCTTTAAAATTAAACACTTCGAAAACTAAAGCTGTTTACTTTAGGCCTAGAAATAAACCTTCCCCCTTGCATGCACCGTTAATGCTGGGCACCTCGGAACTTCAGATAGTACCACGTATTAAATGTCTGGGTGTAATTTTCGATGAGCATATGTCATGGAATGCACATATTGAAAAACTGTCTTCGAGTGTGTCCAGGATAACCGGAATTTTGTCTAGGGTGCGTTTCCTGCTTCCTAAAAAAGTTAAGCTTCTCATCTATAACTCCTTGTTTTTATCGCACATAAACTACTGCCATCTGGTTTGGGGTACGACAACTTTAACGAACATTCACAAATTGCATGTAATACAGAAAAGGGCAGTTCGCGCCATTGCACATGTTCCGTATGGAAGTCACACTTCTCCGCTCTTTGATGAAATGAACCTACTAACCCTACCAGATTACTACTACACAAGTCTTATGAAACGCTACCACACAGGGCTAAAAAGTGATAACTTTTTGGGCACACTTGCTCGAATAAACCAGCGGACCCTTTTTTACAACACTCGTCATGTGCACACGTGGTTTCTTCCACGCACGCGCACTAAATATGGCAAAGAAATGCTGCGCTTTCTCTTGCCGTTTTACCTAAATCAAATAACAATATGAAAATCTTGCTAAAAATACTTTTCTGGCTGACATATCGTTTAATATTTGTGTTTTTCGTTTGCATGGTTTCCTTGCTTTTTTATGTGATTATTGAAACAAAGTTGACACATTTTCTTGCCGCATATACCTCTAGGTTTCACTTGCATTGCTTTTGGTAAGTGTATGTATGTGCATGTGCATGTGTGTGTATGTGTATATATATATGTATATATATGTATATGTATGTGTATGTATATGTATATATATGTGCAGTCTGGTTAGAGTCATAAATTAACGTCATTTTGTTGTCTGATTTCTGTTATATGATTACTAACGATGTCACTCAGGTTTTGGCAAATTCTAAATGCAGTGGCTGTTTGTGTATTTTCGCTTAAAAAGAATTTCACTGAGCTCTTTCTGTTTATGTTCGATGAAATTTGAACTAGATATGTATGTTGTTTTCACTCTGTACACTGCTTTATTGACCTGTACGCGTGCCTATCCCTGCCATTTTGTGCGGGATCGTGGTCCTAGTCAAGCCCGTGAAGAGGCTTTTTGACCCCGGCCCTCAGCATCCCAAATTGTGGAATGTTGGAATGAATAAAGTTTCAAAGTTTAAAAAAAAGCCTTCCTTTTCCGTCTGGCTGTACCTTTGTTCCGTTGGTGTGAGGGAGCGTGATGCGTAGGCCACAGCTCTACGTTCCCCACTCGGCTGGTCTTGTAGCAAAACAGCACCTAAGCCAAACGAGCTAGAATCTGCGGATATGATGGTAGGGTGCAGTGGGTGGTAGTTCGCCATGCAGATGTTGGACGACATGAGATCCTTCAACTTCTGGAACGCATCCTGCTGGTCTGGTCCCCACGCCCATTCGCTTTTCTTGTTAAGCAATCCACGAATGGGTGCCGTTACCTCTGACAAGTGTGGTAAGAACCGTCCCACGTGGTTGGCCATGCCCAATTAGTCTGCGGACACCACCGACATCGACCGGAGGCTCCATGCGCCTGACAGCGGCATGGAACTGTCTGGGTCCGGCGAAATACCACTGCCACTAATAATTACCCCAAGGAACTTGACGCTTGTAACACCGAATTTGCATTTAGACTTATTGAGGGTCAGCCCGACGTTCCTAAGACGACCCAGCACTGCTTGAAGCCGGCGGTCATGCTCTGCCCTGTCTCGGCCAAAAACCAAAATGTCGTCGATCATATTCACGACGCCGTCCTGGCCTTCAAGAATGTAGCTCATTTGGCGCTGGAAGTATTCTGGGGCGGACGTTATCCCGAATGGCAGCCGACGGTAACAATAACGTCCAAACGGTGTGATGAATGTCGTTAATTCTTGATATTCTTCTGCCAGCCTTACTTGATGAAAGCTGGATGTTGCGTCGAGCTTCGAGAACACTTGCGCGTTGCCCAGAAGTCCCAAAACTTGATCTACGGTGGGCAAGATGTGACGCTCTCGCAATACTACCTGGTTCAGCTTGGTAAGGTCGACACAGATGCGGTATGAACCTGACGTCTTCGGTACAATTACCATACCGGCGCACCACGGCATAGGCTTTGTCACGCGCCTGATCACGTCCTCCTTTTCGAGTCTGTCGAGCTCTGCCTTGACGGCACCGTGTAATGGAATGGGCACCCGTCTTGGGACTAGCAACGAGTAGGGGTCTGCGCCTGGTTTTAAGCGTATAGTCTACGCTTCCTGTAGCTCGCCTAAACCACAAAATAGCTGGTCTGATGTCGCCTTGTTGTTTTCGGTCTCGACCACGGGATCTACAAACTTGACCACACTTAGCTCTTGGATGGCAGGAAACCCCAGAAGAGCCACGATCTGTGACCGAATTACGTACAGCCGCGGCTTCACCAGCTTGTGCTTCCATTGCAGAGTGGCTACAAACGTCCCTAGCACGTCCAATGGTTGCCCCGCCGGTCCCGCGAGCTCCCCTTCTGGCGCCTCGAGATGCGGTGGAATCCCAGAAAATGTACTGGGGACCACTGTGACCTCTGCGCCGCTGTCCACTTTAAAACATAGAGGCATTCCGTCAACTTTTACGTCGTCAAACTTGGCCCGGGCACCGCTGCTCGAACCGACTGCACCTAATTCCACAAGGGAATGGTTCTTGCCAGCACGGCACACTGCTGCGAAGTGTCCCTGCTTACTGCATTTGTTGCAGGTCGCTCGGCGCGCAGAGCATTCTGAGCGCGGATGAAAAGACCGTCCGCAAAATCCGCAAGGCGAAGAAGAAACATGCGCTGCGTGGTGCGTCTCTCGCTCCTGTGGGCGGTTCTGCATGACTTTCGTCGCGTCCACGTTTATCAGCCCGGGATGTGTTATCACTGCTGGCTAACATGCCGAAAGATTTGCTCTTTCTCTTTCTGCGTCTTCCGCCTGACAAACACACATGAGCGCTTCATCTAATGTAAGTCTCGGATTCCGGCAGAGCTTGTCCGATGACTTCGTGTCACGAAGGCCAACAATAAAACGGTCGCGGACCAATCGCTTTTCTATGACACGTGAAGCGTAGTTGCAGCGCTTCACCATGTTGCCTAGAGCCATGAAGAACGCATCAGCAGTCTTGCCTGCCTGTTGAACGCGTCTGTGGAACTTTGCGCTCTCGTACAACTCGTTGGCGGGGTGTACGAAATACCCGTCGAGCTTACCGACGATGACACTGTATTTTGCGTAATCTTCGTCCGGTACTTGCAACGAGCAGAGGATGTCCCGTGACCTGGTTCCCATGCAGTACAGCAGCGTTCTGACGCGAACTTCGTCGCCTGCTGCGTGAAGACCCGTAGCGAAACTGTAGTCCTCGAACTGTTGGCGCCATCTTTGCCAAGCCGCCGGGTTCTCGAAGTCGAATTGAGGGGGCGGTTGCAAGTAGGGCGCAGCGACTACCATGACTCCCTTGCCGGCAGCCGCAAGTGGCTCGCTGTCCTTGGTGTTGTCGTCCGGAGACATCGTCATCAATTCGGAGCATATCCCACTTCTGACACCATGTCGAGACGGGATGAACGACGCGACCTTCGGCTGAGCCGGTAACAACGAAGCGCCCGGCGCTGTTTACTGTCATGGTATATATGGTAAGCAGCGTTAGTGTTAGTGGTGTTAGTGGCGCCACCGTCGGTTAGAATACAACACAACACTACAGGCGGCACCTGCCTCCATCGCCAGGCGCGCCTTCTGGGCGCTACTGGACTTCTTGGAGGACACCAACCTGTGCTCGCGACTGTGAGTCGTGCCACCTTCGCTTTCATGACTTACCGCTCGGCTTTTTTTCCCTCTTTCTCTGCTGCACCCACTCTCTACTCTCTCCCCTCACCCCTACCCGTACAGCGCTGTTGAGGTGCCCTCTCGCGAGAGGCAGTTACGGCGCTGTACTTTTCTCTTCCTTTTAAGAACCACTACATAAGTGGGACGGCAGGGGGCACTGCCACAACGGTTCTCGGCGGCCGTTCGGACCTCGCAAAGTGGACCGGCGTTAGCGCCACCCGCCCCCACTGTGGTATCAGCTAGTGCTGTTCCGCCAGCTAGCAAGCAGAGACAGCAGCCCTCCGGGCCTGCGGGCTCTAGGACTTCTAGGGCCTCTGCTCGCGCAGAGAAGCCCGAATCACCCGCGAGCGTACACCGCGAGCGGGCATCCAGCGCCTCGGCGGAGGCGATTGATACATCGCCAAGTGCATCGGCGTCTCAGACGCCGAAGGATCGGCGCAACTCTCAGGAGCGCGCAAAAAAAGACAAACCCCGCATCACGGGGCCTGCAAAAGGCCCTGTGGGCTTAGTTTTCTCTCTTGAACACACAGCACAAACTACTATAAATATTGATACAAAAATATTACATTGGAACATCAGAGGTCTTCTCCACAACATCGATGACGCCAAAGAACTCTTATATAAGTTTAATCCAAGGTGCTGTGTGTACAAGAGACATACCTAAAACCCACACAGACAGGCTTTCTGCCGCAATTTGCTATTATCCGTAAGGACCATGACGACGCCAACACCTCGTCCGGTGGTGTTGCAATAATAGTTGATGATGTGTGGTGTTTTATGGCGCAAGGGCCAGTTGTGGCCAAAGAGCGCCATGCCAGTGTTTGTGAATGTGCAGTGGGGCGATGAATTCTGAGAAGTAGATGAAGCGTGGCTGTAAAAGGGCCTAAAAATAATCACTGTAAAATGCGTAAAATATACATGTACTAAAATCATGGCAATGACATGAGGTGTACTATGAAATGAAGAATGCATTGAGAGGTAATGACACGATATTTAAAATATTTAAGATGCAGTAATTGGCAAGAAGCACTACTGCCTCAACAGAGCCCTTGAACCACAAGGGCCTGGAGGCATGTGCTATAAAAAAACTATCACAGCGGCATCCTCTGGAGAGAGGATGCGCTACGAACTAGTTGGGCTAATAACATGCAGGACCACATCGTTCAAAAAATCGACGACTGCTTTGGCATTAAAAATCGGTTCTTCGCCAAGAAACATAATGGGGTGAAGCGGGACATGATATCGGTACGCTTGTGGAAAATATTTCTTTCTTTCTGTTTCGGCTTCCCGGCACTCCACGAGGACATGGAGGACGGTCAGCCTCTCACTACATCTACCACAGGTTGGAGGATCATTTCCATTCAACAGAAAATTGTGAGTACCATATGTGTGTCCTATTCTTAGACGACAGAACAGGACATCAGTTCGTCGTGTTTTCGTTGCGGGTGACCAGAAACCTAACTGTGGCTTAGTTAAGTGAAGCTTATTATTTGTTTCAGCGTCCCACAAGCGCTGCCAGTGGTCTCGCAGTTTTCTTCACAGAAAAGGCTTCAGATCTGCGGGAGGAATAGTAGCCGCAGGATTAATAGCTTGCGATGTAGTTGATGTGGCCAACTGGTCTGCAAGCACATTACCCTCAATGCCTCTATGGCCAGGCACCCAGCATATAGTCACATGCTGGTTAGATATATACGCTCTGCATAAACTGGAATAGAGCTCAGTAAGTACAGGAGTTTTGTTTTTGCAGAGCGACATCAGAGCTTTCATCACGCTTAGGGAGTCTGTAAATATAATTGCTTTTTGAAGTTTTGATGCCCTTATATGATTCACAGCCGACAATAGTGCATAGGCCTCAGCCGTAAAGATACTCGTTTCCGGGTGGAGTACACCGGATTCCGAAAAGGATGGGCCGACGGCTGCATAAGATACCCCGGCATGTGACTTGGAAGCATCTGTGTAAAGCTGTGTACACGAGTATTTAGACTGGAGTTCTAAGAAATGCATTTTAATGTGTGCCTCTGGCGCGTGTTTAGTGACCTCCAGGAACGATGTGTCACACTCTATGAGTTGCCAGTGCCACGGCGGCAACAGTTTCGCTGGAGCCATAGGACATTTTTCAAGCAGTGGAACACCCATTTCCTCACTAAGATTCCTCACACGCAAGAGAACGGCTTTCTTGCTGCAGGTCGATTATGGAAGAGTGTGGCAGCGGTCATGTCATTTATAGTTGAGTAAGAAGGATGTTTAATGTTTGCTTGTACTTTCAGAAAATACGTGAAACTGTTGTATGACCGCTGGAGATGAAGCGACCACTGATTCGACTCTACGTGCAAGCTCTGGATTGGACTTGTCCTGAAAGCACCGGTCGCGAGACGGATACCCAGGTGGTGGACGGGGTCTAGTATTTTTAATGCAGTGGGCGTTGCTGAATTGTAAATTATAGATCCGTAATCAAGGCGTGAGAGGATAAGACTTTTATACAAGTTAAGCAAACACTTTCGATCACTACCCCAAGTCGTACGCGACAGAAGCTTTAAAAGGTTCATTGTCTTCAGGCATTTTGCCCTCAGATACTTAATATCAGGAATAAATGTAAGCTTCGAATCTAAAACAATGCCTAGAAACTTATGCTCGCTGCTCACAGAGAGCGCATCTCCTTGATTGCAATACTCGGGACTGAAGTTACGCCTCTCTTGTTAGTAAAGAGTACGCAAGTGCTCTTCTGGGGATTTACCTTAAAACCATTTTCATCTGCCCATTTGGACAATTTGTTTATTACAAGATGCACTTGTCGTTCGCAGATGGCAATATTGCATGACTTGAAGGCTATCTGCACATCATCGACATAAACAGAATAAAACATAGTGCGTGGGATGACTGTGTGCAGGGAACTCATTTTTACGATAAATAGTGTGCAACTAAGCACGCCCCCTTGTGGCACACCGGTCTCTTGGGTGAATGACTTAGAAAGAGCGTTACCCACTCTTACGCGGAATGTGCGATTCGATAGGTAACTTTCGATTGTGTTTAACATGTTGCCACGGACACCCATCGCAGAGAGATCTCGGAGAATGCCGTAGCGCCATGTTGTATCGTAAGCCTTTTCTAGGTCCAGAAATACTGAGAGACAAAACTGCTTGTGTATAAAGGCATCTCTAATATAAGACTCAATACGAACAACGTGGTCTGTTGTGGACATACCTTCCCTGAAACCACATTGGAAGGGGTCTAAGATTTTGCCACTTTCAAGCACACAAATCAGGCGCCGGTTTATCATTTTTTCAAATAACTTGCAAATACAGCTTGTCAATGCTATTGGTCTATAACTAATGGCTAAGGATGGGTCCTTGCCTTGTTTATGTATAGGGACTGATGACACTTTCCTTCCACGAAGATGGAATGTAACCCGCTGCGTACATGGCATTGAAAAGACTTAATAGTGTTTTTAGGGTTTCAGGGTGCAGGTGCTTAAGCATTTCGTACATGATACGATCGCCACCTGGTGCGGAGTTATTGCAACAGTTTAGAGATGCCTTAAGTTCAGCGAGCGAAAATGGTCGATTGTATGTATATTTTGCGTACATTTACGTTCGAGGGGCTGTCGCTCTGCGCGTTCTTTGAACTTCAAGAAGTGTTCTGTGTAGTGTGATGCACTGGAGATGCGTTCAAAATGTTCACCCAGGAAGTCAGCCTGATCTTCCAGGCTATCACCTTCTGTGTTTACCAAGGGGAGTGATTTTGTGTGACGTCCTTTTAATGTGTTTACTCTGTTCCACACTTTTCTCTCGTCTGTATAGGAATTTATACTGCAAAGATAGTGCTCCCAACTATCTCTCTTAGCACGTCGACGTGTTCTTCTGCCTTGAGATTTTGTCTGTTTGAAATTTATGAGGTTTTCGGCAGTTGGAGAGTCGCGAAGCAATCTCCAAGCCTTGTTTTGTGTTTACGCGCCTTTCTACAATCGTCGTTCCACCATGGGATGCGACGCTTTTTGGCTAGCCCGTTAATTTGTTGGATGGATTTTGTGGCAGCCTCTATTATGAAGCCTGTAAAGTAGGCCACAGCATCGTCTATGTTAAAACCTGCAATGTCACCCTGAGCTAACTATGTTATTTCTCCGAAGAGAACCCAGTTTGCTGATTCAATTTTCCATCGGGGAACATGTCGAGAGCATTCAGTCTGTTTTGTTACAGTTATGACTATTGGAAAGTGGTCACTTCCGTAAGGGTTCTTAATAATGTTCCAATCAAGGTAAGGTATTAGTGTACTGGATACTATGCTCAAGTCTATTGAGGAGTAGGTTTTGTGGCAACGCTATAATACGTCGGCTCCTTCTTATTGAGTAAACATGCATCCGAGGAAAAAAGAAAATTTTCTATTAAACGCCCTCTTCCGTCACAACGACTGTCTCCCCACAAAGTGTTATGCGCGTTTAAATCCCCGACAACTATGTATGGCTCCGGAAGTTCATCAATGTAGTTTTGAAGTTCGGTTTTCCGGAGTTTATAATTCGGCGGGATGTATATAGAGCTAATAGTAATTAGTTTATTAAACAACACCGCGCGAACAGCAACTGCCTCTAGGGGCGTACGGAGTTTTAGTTCTCGGCAGGCAACAACTCTGTCCACTGCGATAGCCACACCACCGGATGACACGGCCGTGTCATCGCGGTCTTTACGATAAATAGCATATTTTCGGAGGAAGTTTGTTTGCGTGTGTTTCAGGTGTGTTTCTTGAACACACAGCGCCTTTGGATTATATTTATGTAGGAGTTCTTTGATGTCATCGAGGTTGTGGAGGAGTCCTCGGACATTCCACTGTAAAATTTGTGTGTCCATTTTGAAAGTGTTTTTGTGCTGTGCGTTGAAGAATACAAAGTTAGCTCACGGGCCCTTTCCAGGCACCGCGACACGAGATTTTTCTTTTTTGGAGCGGTCGATGGAATCGCGCCGCTCCTTAGGCCTGGCTGCGCCCTCACGCTTGGTGTTGTGTCCATGTCCTCTTGCGAGGCGCTGGACACGCGCTCTTGCGAGCGGTTAGTTTGACGTGAGGGCCTCGTCTCGAGGGACGAGGCCCTGGAGGCCACCAGCCCGGAGGTCGATGGTCCCTTGTTCTGAGATGGCGGAGCAGCGCTAGCTGCAGCCGCCAAGGGGGCGGATGGCGTCACCGCCGGCTCACGTTGTGTGGGCCAAACAGTCGCCGGAGGCCGTTGTGGCGCTGCCCCCTGACGCGCCACGTCGGCAAAGGTGTTCTTTGGCAGGTACACTACCCGCCTGCGTGCCTCTTTGAACGATATATTTTCCTTTACTTTGATTGTCACGATTTCTTTTTCTTTTCTCCAGGATGGGCATGATCGCGAGTATGCGGGGTGCTCCCCATCACAGTTCACGCAGTGTGGAGTACTCTCACAATTTTCAGATGGGTGTTCTTGGGCACTACATTTAGCGCAAGTCTTGCGGCCTCGGCAGTTCTGTGAACTGTGGCCAAATCTTTGGCAATTAAAGCATCGGAGAGGATTGGGGATGTACGGTCTGACCCGCATCTTTAGGTACCCAGTCTCAATGGTCTCGGGCAGCGTGCTTGTTCCGAAAGTTAGAATTAGGTGCTTTGTTTCGATCTCTTTTCCATCGCGCCTCATCTTAATTCTCTTGACATTGATCACATTTTGGTCACTCCAGCCTTCTAGTAGTTCAGCTTCAGAGAGTTCCATAAGATCAGCATCGGAAACGACTCCACAAACTGTGTTCATAGTGCGGTGTGGTGTGACTGTCACTGGGAGATCCCCGAATGACAATAGATGTGACAGTTTTTCGTGTTGTTTCTTTTCGCGGAGTTCCAGAAGGAGATCACCGCTTGCCAGCCTGGAAACTTTATAACCTAGATCGAAAACTTCAGTCAGTGTTTTTGCAACCAGAAAAGGTGAGATCATTTTCGCTGCCTTTTCTTTTTTCTCAGAATGAATCACATGAAATCGAGGAAAATTCTCAGTATTTCGTCCAAAAACTTGAAAACTTCTTCGGTGCGCCCTCGTTTCAGACGGCGATCAGGGAGTTGGGGGAAAGAACTTTCCATAAGTATAGGTGAATGTTTCGGCAGCAGCGCCAGCCACCCACCATGGAGCCCAACGAGGGGACGCTGCAGGACCTTGAAAACATAGGTCCTGCAAACGCCAGCTGTACGCCGCCACTATAACCAGATATGGAATATCCAAGGTTGGCTACCCACACAAGGTTAACCCTAGCTGCCTGGGAAATTGGAAGTAAAATGAAGTGAGAAGAGGACAGGATAGATTGAAAGTCAGAGAGAAAGACGAAGATTGAAGAGGAGGACAGGAAAAGGCAACTACCGATTTCCCCCGGGTGGGTCAGTCCGGGGGTGTTGCAATAATAGTTGATAAATGCGTCGCATGTAGAGCTCTAGATCTTCGAACGCCCTTTGAGGCAGTTGTGATTCGAACCTTACTGCTTGGAAAACTAGTTACTATTTGTTCTGTCTACATACCACCTCATTATCGACTCCTAAGAACAGAACTTGAGGGATTAATAGATGCCCTGCCACATCCTTACATATTGGTTGGCGATTTCAACGCACACAATACACTTTGGGGAGACTCCCGATGCGATTCACAAGGCCGAATAATAGAGCAAATCCTGCTGTATTCAGGTGCCTGCGTGCTAAACAGGAAACAACCAACACATTACAGCGTTGCATATAATACATACAGTTCCATAGACCTAAGCGTTGCACCCCAACCTTAGTACCCTTATTAGAATGGAATGTAATTATGAACCCTTATGGCAGTGATCATTTTCCTGTGTGCCTTAAATCTACAAAAGAACATCATCCTCCCCAACACGCGCCTCGATGAAAATTGCGTCCGCAGACTGGGAAAAATTTAAGACAATGACGCACATGTCTCGAAATGTTCTTAGCGATTTTAATATAGACTATTCTGTTGCTTATTTTATCGCTTTTATCATTGACTGCGCATAAGAGTGCATCCCACAAACGAATGGGGCTCCAAAGAAAAGGCGAGTGGCCTGGTGGAACGAGGACTGCAGGAACGCGCGGAAAAAAACAGAATAAGGATTGGGGCATGCTACGCCAGTCTCCAACAACTGAGAACCTCATTAACTTCAAACGTATAAAATCCCAAGGAAGATGAATACGGCGCATTGCTAGCAGAGAAAGCTGGGAAAAATACATATCTAGCATTAATTCCTTCACGCAAGACGGAAAAGCTTCACGCAATAACTTCACCTGGCCACTCGGATCATCGACACGTGACACCGCTGTCAGCAAACTGGGCGCGCAATATAAGCCACTCTTCGGTGACCTTCCGCCGGGGCACAGCACCAATACTGCGATGGAACACTCACCCGTACTGTTGTTCCAGGTGTTCCTCTTGCTTGGCGCGGCTACGGATTTCTTGAGGACGGAGCCGTGCTGCACAAGTGCCGACAGGTCCGACGATTTCCCGCCGATGCTGCTTTTGGATGACCGCAATAACTTCACCTGGCCACTCGGATCATCGACACGTGACACCGCTGTCAGAAAACTGGGCGCGCAATATAAGCCACTCTTCGGTGACCTTCCGCCGGGGCACAGCACCGATACTGCGATGGAACACTCACCCGTACTGTTGTTCCAGGTTGGTTATTTAGACCATTCTTACTCCTATGTCAGGAGCGACGATCGCTTCCTAATTGTGGTGTTGTGCCCCAGTAAATGGCCACTTGTATTGACTAAGTGTAGACAGAGTGTCGCAGTGTTTTTTTGTGATATACTTTTGCTGCTCTCCGGAGATGTTGAGTCAAATCCCGGTCCTGATGCAGACAAGGTCCTAGCAACGGTCCTAGCAACCGTTCAAAGAATTGAGTCAGGCCAAGACGACATTCGGAAAGATCTTCATGCCTTAAAAACTGGCAAGCGTCTGTGGACGTAGAGCTACGGCAGTTGGCAGCCCGACTTCGTGCACTCGAGGTCGACACCGAAACAATAAAAAACATTCAATCTAATTCTTCATCTGTAGGGTCACCGGAGTCCGTTCTTTGCTTGACTGACAAACTTAAAACTATCGAATCGCGCTGTGATGACGCCGAGAATCGACTCCGGCGCACAAATCTGCTTTTCTTCGGTATACCAGATTTGCATGATGAAAACTGGTCGTCTGCGGAAAAAAAGTGATAGAATTTTGCTCACAGAACCTTGGCATAAGTATGGAACCATCGCAAATCGAACGCTCGCATCGCCTTGGAAAGTACAACGCCGGCAAGTGCAGGCCAATTATCACTAAATTCACACTTTTCAAGGACAAGCAGCGTATTTTAGAAAATGGGTTCAAGCTGAAAGGTAGCAACTTTGCAGTACGCGAGGATTTTTCTCTGCAGACGCGAGTTGCTAGGAAGAATTTGCGTGACTTCGCGAAATCAAAAGGCATGCCATACAAACTGAACGTTGATAAGCTGCGAATTGATAATAACACATACTTTTACCACGCCATATCATGCGCAGTTGTTCAATCTACGCGATAGCTAGGACGGAAGCAGACGGCAACTATTACCGGTCTTTCTCAACCACAGCGCCTGAAGGATGAGCCGCTACGTTTATCTCTTGCCTATACTAACATACGTAGCATTCTATCAAAACAAGTTGAACTAAAATCGCATCTCGAAAACTGCGAGTGCGATATACTAGCTCTGACAGAAACTTGGCTTCATTCGGGTATCTCGGATCAAGAAGTTTTACCAGACACTAACGATTACGTTGTCTATCGCAAAGATCGCGAAGGTAAAAAAGGAGGTGGTGTTTTGATTGCCGTTAAAAATCGCATAACATCATTTGTTGTAGATATTCCCAGCCCACTGGAGATCCTATGGGTCTGCATCACGTCATCATTAATTATTTCATTAATTGGCGTCTGTTACAGACCACCTGACAGTTCTCCTTCTTTCATTTCTGATTTGCGCACCATTCTCGATGCTATTTCAGAGAAGTATCCTAAATCCAATATATTCCTAGGGGTGATTTTAACTACCCTGATATTAACTGGTCCTCTTCAATTTCCACCTCTCGCACCTCGAATGAATTCATTAAACTCGCCCTTGATTCTTCTTTAGTACAGTTAGTCGACCAACCTACCGGAGGAACTAACATCCTCGATCTCATGCTCGTGTCAAATCCCCAGGTTACTAGTGCCGTTACTGTAATTGATGGTTTCAGTGACCACAAAATCTTGAACCTAACTATTATCATCCGATCATATTCACGAGCCGTTACTCCTAAGCGCATCTTCAATTATAAGAAAGCCGACTGCACTGCCATTAACACTGGTCTCGAACGTTCTGCGATGCATACATACCATCTTTTTCCTCCCGTACACTCGACGAAAACTGGACAACTTTCAAGCACAAGCTATTGGCACTAATGCATGCTCATATACCGCTAATTTTCATCCGACTTAACGTATCAAAGCCATGGTATCACAGATCTCTGAGAACTCTACAAAATAAAAAGAAGCGCTTGTTCAAGACAGCTAAGCGACTAAACACTCCTGCCTCTTGGTCGAAACAAAAATCCTGCGAAACCGCATATTGTCTCGCCGTTCAGTAAAGCTAAGAATAAGTTCTTTTCTCATGATTTACAGTCCCTGATGACCAACAATCCCAAAAAATTCTGGCGTGCTATTTCCCCGACCTCCACTCCGACTAACGTAGCACTACAAGATGGAAACGGAAATTTGATTGAAGAAGAAAAATGTGCGGATGTCTTAAACAAATATTTCACATCCGTATTCACGAAAGAAGACTGCTCAAATATTCCTACCATTACTGATGTCACTTACAGGTATATGAACCGCATTCAATTAACAGTCGAAGGAATCGCCATCCGTAATAAAAAAACTTAAAGTATCCACAAGCTCTGGTATTGACGGAATCAACACTAAGATTCTCAAACTAACAATAATTCATTGCAGTTTAATCCTTTACCATATCTTTAATCAATCATTATCCACTGGTACACTCCCACATGATTGGAAATTGGCAAGGTGATACCCATCTTCAAATCTGGAAATAAAAGTGATGTAAATAACTACCGCCCCATATCCCTCACTAGCATTCCTTGCAAAATACTAGAACACATAATTGCATCTAATATTGCCCAGCATTTAGAAAATAACCAGTACTTTTTTCCCCAACAGCACGGTTTTAGGAAAGGTTTGTCTTGTGAAACCCAGCTACTAGAATTCACTCATGATCTATTTTCTAATATGGATGGTAACACACAGCCAGACTGCATATATGTCGATTTTTCTAAAGCATTTGATCGTGTAGCACATTGTCGTCTAATTACTAAACTGTCTTCCCTTAATCTTGATTCTATAACTATATCTTGGCTCCGGAATTTTTTATCATCACGCAAGCAGTTTACATGGGTTAATAACACATCATCTCCATTTTCTGACGTTACTTCTGGTGTTCCTCAGGGCAGCGTCCTGGGTCCTTTATTATTTCTTATCTACATTAATGACCTTCCATCTCATATATCATCAAACATCCGTTTGTTTGCCGACGATTGCATATTATACCGTGAAATTAAAACTCGGGCAGATCATCTGGTACTACAACAGGATCTTGACACAATTTCATTCTGGTGCTCGAAGTGGCAGATGACGGTTAACGCTGAGAAATGCAAACTAATGACGTTCAGCCGAAAGCAGTCAAACTCGACTTATACATACTCTCTTAACAATAAAACATATTGGTAACGGACCACTACAAGTACCTTGGCATTAACTTCACTTCTAAACTATCCTGGGCAACACACATTGAAAAAATTACCGCTACAGCATCGCGCACACTCGGATACCTGAAACGTAATCTTCACGCGGCGCCATCTATAACACGAAAACTAGCATATCAGACATTTGTTCGTCCACAACTCGAATATGCATCCTCTATCTGGTCACCTCACCAATCATATCTAATCTACTTACTAGAGTCGGTGCAAAACCGCGCTGCACGTTTTATCACCCGTGACTATACCCGCTACTCCAGTGTGACTAACATGAAGGCTTCGTTATCGTTACCATCCCTAGAATTACGCAGGAAGATAGCCATTCTATGTTTATTCCATAAAGTAATCTACAGCGCGCACGTAAATACTTTGCCACTATCAAAACCTCATCGCATATCCCGCAGGCTTCATAATCAGCATAGTTTTGTTCGTCTATTTGGCCGCAACCCAAGCCTTTAACGCATCTGCGCTAGCACGTGCCATCATTCAATGGAATGACCTCCCTGATGATGTAGTGTGTATTCATGATCACGCGGCATTTAGAAATAGAATACTAACCATATATGACTGTGTTTGTTAATATGATATCTTGCAATCATGTTTATACATTATATAACGACAGCATGTTGGCCCGTTCAAATATGTTATAATACATTCTAAGTGTCTTATTATTAGTGTTACACCTATGTTATCTCTCACATTTTTCCATTGTATAACACTTGATTTTTCAATTCCTTTTGTTGTGTGTTCTTGTAAAAATTTATTGTATAGTCCCCCTCACATAATACTCCTATGTGGAGCCTGTGAGGTATTTGTAAATAAAATAATAAATAAACCGGCTCACAAAACAGTCGGTCGTCAACCCTACCTCCTGCCTTTGGTGGATAACCAAGGCAAAAACCTTGAACACCGGGCGAATGCTCTTGGACAGCATTTCGAGCAAGTTTCTAGCTCCGACCACTATTCAGAGTCATTCCTTAAACAAAAACAATTAGCAGAAAGCAGGTCGCTGAACAGGAAATGTAATGAAAATGAACCGTACAACCGTCCGTTTAGTGTTGCCGAGTTCAGAAATTCCATAAACAATTGTCAAAGCTCTGCCCCCGGAGCCGACAGGATCCTGTATGAGATGATAGTAGAGACCGGATTTTAGGCAAATGCCTATTTTGTTCCTTGCGCTCCTATCGCCCCACTTGCTATATGCGCCTGAATTAGAGGTTAAGAAGGGCTTTTATAGTGTTTTTATAGGGCCTATAAATGCCTATCTTGCCGTTGGTGCCTAAATGCCTAGAAATGCCTATAAATGCCTATCTTGCCGTTGGTGCCTAAATGCCTAGATATGCCTATAAATGCCCATAAATGCCTATTTTAAAATATCGGCGCTATATGACACTACTTAGCCTCAAGTTTTGATTTCGAGTGCATTTATAGACCGTTATTCATGTTACCGGGCAACAATGACGGTTCGGAACTTTATGGGGTTCAACCTAGTTATCTATTTCAACCAACTCTCGGAAAACAACCGCTAGCAGCAGTGAAATGGGATGCGCCGCGGTTGGCGAAGGCGAAACCGCGGGGAACCGTCAGGGGAAAGGAGAAGAAAGAAAAATGTGATGTGCACGCGGCTTTTGTTTTGTTTGGAATTTACTTTTTAAGGTGTTCACTGCCGCCGAGCGTTACTTCTCAGCGTACAAGATCATTCTCAGTGACAAGAGGAACAATTTTGAATCCAAAAATCTGGAGATGGTGGTAGTTTGCTATTGGTTCCACAATAATCACAGTGATTCTTAGACTACGTTCCGCGTGCTCTCCAAACAGATTTCTTCAAACACGTGCACTTCAAATGGGCGGAAGTGTATTTGGCAGTGTTGCGGCGTTTTGCCTGCACAATTTCGATAATGTCATTGTATATGAGAAAATTGCCAGAGTTGTACCTAACTGTCCTCATGTAAGAACATGTTATTTCCTTAATAAAACGTAGTCTCTCTTGCATTTGGTATTTGTCTGTTTTTGTTGGGTCTTAATTTAATTGCGTCAGGCAGACATAACGTAGCGCTTTTTTTAATCAGTATTCCCAGCTTTCAAGTATTCTTTTTCATGCTTGTTTCACTTTATGCAACACTCGAGTACAGAGGCCATTGAACATGAATATGAGCAGTGTGCTTGTTGAATTACGCCAAATGATCGTCATTAGTCCAGCAGTTTTATGGGACAATTGCACGACTATGTTCAACTGTTGGCGCCTTTGTGCCATCATAAACAATAACAATTATTGTTTTCCTGTCGTAGATACCGGTCGTGCACGTGTTCGTTTAAAATTATCTGCATTTATGTAGAAATTTATTGTGCCTATATTTACGACGTTGGAGGCCTAAAACGCGCTTTTTTAATGCCTGGAGATCCGGCCTCTAATGATAAGGCATCTTCAGTCGGACGCTCAAATGGCGCTGCTTTCCCTCTTTAACACTCTTTGGGCGGCTGGGTACCTTCCATTCGTATGGAAAGAAGCCATCGTAGTACCCATTCTAAAACAAGGTAAAGGTCCATACTCAGCGGAAAGTTACCGCCCCATTGCTTTAACAAGTTGTCACACTTTACGAAAAAATGATAAACCGCAGGCTTTTACACTTCCCTGAAGCAAATAAACTGCTCGATCCGTATCAGCTCGGTTTTAGAGAAAGCCGTTCCACGACAGACAGTCTTGTTCGCATAGAAGCAAACATCCGTGACGCCTTTATCCACAAACAGTTCTTTCTGTCTGTCTTCCTCGACATGGAAAAGGCGTATGATACAACGTGGCGGTATGGAATATTGCGAGATCTCTCAGAAATTGGTATCCGCGGGAAAATGCTTAACATAATTGAAAGCTACTTATCAAATCGCACTTTCCGTGTTAGAGTTGGTAATGCTATATCCAGACAATTCACACAGAAAATTGGGGTGCCACAGGGAGGCGTACTCAGCTGTACGCTTTTTATCATAAAAATGAACTCCTGACGTTCAGCAGTACCGCGCGGCATGTTTCATTCTCTATATGTAGATGATGTACAGATCGGCTTCAAGTCATGTAACCTCGCAATTTGTGAACGACACATCCAATTAGGTCTTAACAAAGTGTCTAAATTGGCCAGTGAAAATGGCTTTAAACTTAATCCCAATAAAAGCTCCTGTGTTCTATTCACACGGAAAAGAGTCTCCAACAACTGAGAACCCAGACATACTCTAGCCGTTTTGATGATGCTAGTCCAGACGCAATAACTTGTTGTTCTACTCTATTCCCGACTGTAACCCAAAAGAATCTTTCACGAGTTCCGAAGAAATAGTCATTCGCCATTGCTCTAAGTACCTTAACTTCACATTAGATCCTCAATTAATTGAACGCGCACATGGAATGGGCACACACACCCAAGGTCGAAACCGTCCAATTATTGTTAAATTCAATTTTTCATAACTAAAGAAGCGATTTTGTCTAATGGCCGTAAATTAAAACGTACCCCTTACGGCATTGGCGAAGACTATTCCCGCCAGGTCCAAAATGTGCGGATGCATCTTATCGCCTTTGCAAAAAACAAATCTATGGCTTATTCACTTCATTACAAAACATTGCACATCAACTCCAAGCGATATGTCTTTGATGAGTCATCTCAAAATGTCGAAGAACTAACTTAGCTATCACGCCGTCAAAAACTGCCTCACTGTGCTACACCTGCCGCTCGTTCAAGTCCGTCATTTTCAGTTATCTACACTAACATACGAAGCATCCTTAAAAAGCGTGATACTATATCAAATCTTGTCTCATCATCCGAAAGCAACCTGCTCATACTAACCGAAACATTGCTCACAGACGACGTTCCCGATGCTGAAATATTAGAAGACCTGCCAAACTTTCAACTAATCCGCAAAGATCGGCAAGGACGCAGAGGTGGAGGCGTCCTTATAGCCATTAAAAAAGAAATAGCGTTTTCCATCGTTCACATAAGCTCGGACTTGGCAATTATATGGATTCTCTGTCGTGCCAAACCAAAAACTACTACTTGTAGGTGTATGCTACCGCCCCCCTCTCCCCTGCAGTTCTGCCGATTTTCCCAGAAAACTGAATAGCATCCTAAGCCAACTAGTTAAAAAATACCCTAACGCGCACATTCTGCTGTTCGGGGATTTCAATTATCCAAACATTGATTGGACTAACCCTCAAATAACTACCGGTAGCACTGAATCCAAAGAGTTCGTTAATGTCTGTCTGAACTATAACCTTTCACAATGGGTAACTTAAGCAACGCGTGTCACGCATGATAATGCCAACATTCTAGACCTAGTATTGTCTTCAAATCCTTAACACTATCGTCTCTTACTTACTGTAACGAAATAAGTGACCACAAAGCATGCTACATTCACCTTATTCCCGTCCCCGTGCGCTACTCACAAAAAAAAAAACTGCCCGGCAATAAATAATGAATTAGAAGAATTTTACGAGGAATTTGAAACGGCCTTTCAACACCGATCTGTGCAAGAAAACTGGTCTCTTTTTCAGGAAAAAGTGGCACTTTTAGCTGAAAAATACATACCAACATTATCGATTCATGCCAACCGCCATAAACCATGGTTCACAAAAGATCTGAAAACACCCGAGAATAAGAAAAAGCGCCTTTATCGACAAGCTAAGCACAACCCGAACGATCACTCGTGGACCAAGTACTACGAAGCAGAACGCATTTACGTATCAGCAATCCGCTCACGCAAATACACATTTTTCATTTCGACCTGGCTAACATGATAAGTGAAAATCCAAAGAAATTTTGGCAAATCATTAACCCGCTGCCATCACGCACTTTCTCCTTCCCGAATGAGCAGGGTGAAATCTTATCGGACTCGGACATTGCTAATACATTTAATACAGCCTTTTCTTCAGTGTTCACGAATCACTAAAGAACCCGACACTCCCTTACCTACGTTTCTTGCGCCGTCTCTACCTACAATGCCGGCTATCACTTTCTCGATACATGGCATTTCAAACATAATAGATAATATTAAACTTTCGTCATCCGCAGGTCTCAACGAAATCACATCGAAGCTCTTAAAAAACACTAAGTTCATCTCTATGGCATGCCTAACATTGTTGTTTTCGCAGTCACTGTCTTCTGGAAACCTCCCGAAAGAGTGGAACAGGAGCAAGGTCGTTCCAGTCCACAAATCGGGCAATAAAAGTTTGCCTTTGAACTACCGCCCCATTTCCATCACGTCGGTGCCCTGTAAGATCATGGAGCATGTCATATACACCCATATAATTAACTTCCTTTGATACTAACTATTTCTTTGACCAATCCCAGCACAGATTCCGCAAGGGACTAACTTGCGAAACACAATTGGCTATTTTTCTTAACGATCTACAGTCAAATCTCGATATTAACATACAAACTGACGGAATTTTCCTTGACTTCCCAAAAGCATTCGATAAAGTAGCTCACCAACGACTGCT
Source organism: Dermacentor silvarum (assembly GCF_013339745.2). Taxonomy (NCBI): domain Eukaryota; kingdom Metazoa; phylum Arthropoda; class Arachnida; order Ixodida; family Ixodidae; genus Dermacentor; species Dermacentor silvarum. The sequence goes on from NC_051160.1 coordinate 158,115,444, forward strand.
CCTAAAACGTTCTCGGTTAAATCTACATCCTACAGTTTTAACATGGATCGAACAATTCCTTACTAATCGCATGTAGTCGGTGTACGTCAATAACAATACTTCTGAGGCCCTACCAGTAACGTCAGGCGTCCCCCAGGGCTGTGCATTAGGCCCCCTCCTATTTTTAATATACATTAATGATGATGATGATGATTGTTGGAGTTTTTTGGCGCAAGGGCCAGATGTGGCCAAAGAGCGCCAAGGCGATGATAGTGGCTTGTTAGTGGTATGAATAGGGAATTATAAGGTGTGGAAAAGCAGATGTGGCATGGCTGTAGAGAGGCCTAAAAAGTAGTCGCTTTAAAGTGCGTAAAATTTAAAGGAATAAAAATAGTGAGAATGACTAATATCGTATGCTATGACGATAAATGTTCTGTTACCCGAGGGTGATGTACTAAAAGCGTGAGTGACAGTAGCACTCGTACCTCACCAGTGCGCCCTTGAAAGCAAGGGTTGGGAGGCACGTGCTTTAAAAATGTCACAGTTTCGCCCTAAGGGCGAAGCAATGAATGCGATAGCAACACAGCAATGTCATACGAAGTAAGGTGAGCGGCTTTGGTAGCAACAACACGCAGAACTGTTGTCGACGCCATCGGCGTTTTGCCCGCGTTAGCTCAAAATGCGTGCGGCGTTGGTGACTGTTGCTGGAGCCTCTGATATAAATAGGCACTTGGTGCCGCAGCTAAACGTCGCCTCCCTTCCCTCTCCCTCCCCCACGGCCTCTCGCGCGTCCGAAGAAGGCGCGTTTGCTCTACATATATGGTGATTGTAAAGGAGAAAAGAGACGCCTACTTCTGCAGCCCTTAAGCGAGCACGGCGCAGAACGCGCGTTTGTTCTCCGCCGTGCGTTCACTCTCCGTGAAAGACGCGCCCCTCGCGCCCTTTCACTCGCACATACAGCGTTCGGCGCGCGGCGACGATTTCATCTCCAAATGACGTCATACGGAACCTCACGGCGACGGCGACGGCGACGGCGACGGCGACGCCGACGGCAGAAATCTGCTTTTGAGTGTCCATATAATTGCTATCGCAATAAAATTTGCTATCGCAGCAGCATCCTCTAGTGAGAGGATGTGCTACGATACCTTGGACTAATAACATGCAATGTGCTTACATCTCGTAAAAACGCTAAAACTAACTTATTGTCAAAAGTGGTTCCATGCCGATAAACATTACGCGATGGAGGGGAATGTGTCGTCTGTATGCCAGGGCAAAGTACTTCTTTCTTTGAACTTCTATTCCCCTGCACTCTAACAAGACGTGGAGGACCGTAAGCGTCTCGCCACATTGACTACAAACAGGAGGATCGTCACGGGCCAATAGGTAGGAGTGAGTGCCATAGGTGTGGCCTAGCCTGAGACGGCAGAATATAACTTCGACTTGCCGTATTTTCGTTATTGGTGGCCAGTTGCCAACGTTTGGCTTAATGACGTGAAGTTTATTTAGTGTTTCTGTGTCCCATGTACGTTGCCAATGGCCCCTCAGTTTCCTGCGCAAGAAGGGCTTTAGGTCCATGACAGGGACAGCTATAGAAGAGTTACTTTGTTTTGTATGTGCTGTTGTGGCCATGCGATCAGCGAGCGTATTACCATCGATGCCTCTGTGGCCAGGTACCCAGCATATTATGACATGTTGACGAGATGCGTACGAAGCGCAGATGATTAAGTAGAGTTCAGTGAAAACTAGGTTTCTGTTTCTTTGTAGAGAAATTAGAGCTTTGACGACGCTTAATGAATCTGTAAATATTATACCCGTTTGTAGTTTTATTTCCTTGATGTGACGTGCAGCCAACAAAAGTGCGTAGGCCTCTGCCGTAAAAATACTAGTTTCCGGGTGCAGACAGCCCGATTCCGAAAAGGAGGGACCGATTGCAGCATAAGGAACGCCGGCATGCGACTTTGAAGCGTCAGTGTAAAATTTTGGGCATGAGTGTTTTGACTGAAGTTCTAGGAAGTGTGACTTTATGTGTATTTCCGGGGCGTTCTTTGTTACTTCTACAAAAGACGTGTCACAATCTATCAGCTCCCACAGCCACGGTGGTACTAGCTTGGCTGGAGCCATTAAAAGGTTTTCGAGAAGTGGGACAGCCATTTCTTCGCTGAGGTTCCTAACGCGCAGTGAGAAAGGTTCTCTCATTGTTGGACGATTGCGGAAAAGTTTGGCACAAGTTATGTTGTTTGCGATTTCATTACACGGGTGTTCGCTGTCAGAGTGTGTGTAAAACTTTTTATTTACAAAAGTCCTGAGGCTCGACTATTTCAAGTCAAGGCGGGCCTGTGCTTTCAGGAAATACATGAGACTGGTCAACGACCTTTGCAGCTCGAGTGACCACTCATTGGATTCAACATAGAGACTAGGTACCGGGCTAGTTCTGAAAGCTCCCGTGGTCAGGCGTATTCCCAAATAATGTACAGGATCCAGAATTTTTAGGGTGCTCGGTGCAGCAGATTGATACACCACAGACCCGTAGTCTAAACGCGACTGTACAAGACTTTTGTACAGATTCAATAAGCATCTTCTGTCACTGCCCCAATTGGTGTGTGAGAGAATTTTCAGTATGTTCATTGTTTTCAGGCACTTGACCTTGAGGTGTCGGATGTGCGGGATAAAGCTTAATTTTGAATCAAGTATGACGCCTAGCAATTTATGTTCTTTATTCACGGGGATCTTCTGTCCTTGCAGTTCGATAGTGGGGTCAGGGTGAAGTCCTCTCTTTCTTGAAAAAACGACACAGGAGCTTTTATGTGGATTGACCTTGAATCCATTTTCGTCTGCCTATTTCGATACCTTCTTTAGCCCAAGCTGGACTTGCCTCTCGCAGACTGCAAGGCTACCGGATTTGATGATGATGATGATTGTTGGAGTTTATTGGCGCAAGGGCCAGATGTGGCCAAAGAGCGCCAAGGCGATGATAATGACTTGTCAGTGGTAAAGAAATGGTGAATTATAAGGTGTTGATAAAACAGATGTGGCATGGCTGTAAAGAGGCCTAAAATAGTCGCTGTAAAATGCGTAAAATCTATAGGTACTAAGAATATGGCAATGACTATGAAGTGTGCTATGGATACGAGGGATGCATTGTGAAAGATTGATGATATACTAAAATATGTCAGAGGCTAAAAGTTTCAAAAACACTAATGCCTTAACAGAGTCCTGAGATGTTAGGGCCTGGAGGCATGTGCTATAGTGAGCTATTATCACAGTGGCATCCTCTGGAGAGAGGATGGGCTAGGTATTTCTTGGGCTGATAACATGCAAGACAACATCATTTAAAAAAGCGAGGACTGCTTTGGTAATGAAAAGCGGTTCTTTGCCAAGAAACATAGCGGGATGGAGAGGGATAGAACAGCGGTATGCCAGAGGAAAATGTTTCTTCCTCTCTCTCACGGCTTCCCTACACTCCAGGAGGACGTGAAGAACGGTGAGCCTCTCGCCACATCTACCACAGGTTGGAGGATCATTACCATTCAATAGAAAATTGTGGGTACCATATGTGTGTCCTATTCTGAGGCGACAGAATAGGACATCAGTTCGCCGTGTTTTTGATGCAGAGGGCCAGAAACCTAACTGTGGCTTAATCAAGTGAAGCTTGTTATTTGTTTCCGCATCCCACAAGCGTTGCCAGTGGCTTCGCAGTTTCTGACGCAAGAAAGGTTTCAAATCTGTTGCAGGTATAGCAGCTGTAGGATTAATAGCGTGCGATGTTATTGACGTGGCCATTTGGTCGGCAAGAACATTACCCTCGATGCCTCTATGCCCAGGCACCCAGCATATTATGATTTGTTGTTTAGATGCATGAACAGAGCAGATCAATGAGTAGAGGTTGATAATTACAGGGTGTTTATGTTTTTGCGGCATCATTAACGCTTTAACAACGCTTAAAGAGTCGGTAAATATTACAGCCTTTTGGAGTTTCAGTCTATCAATGTGTTTCACTACGGATAGTACTGCATAGGCCTCTGCCGTAAAGATACTTGTTTGGGGATAAAGTACATCGGATTCCAAGAAGGACGGACCGACGGCCGCATAGGAAACGCCAGCATGCGACTTTGATGCGTCTGTGTAAAATTCAGGGCAAGAGTATTTTGACTTTAGTTCTAAAAAGTGCATTTGAATGTGTGCATCTGGCGCGTGTTTTGTGACTTCAATAAACGATGTGTCACATTCAACCAGCTGCCACTGCCACGGCGGTAGCAGCTTCGCTGGAGGCATTAGGTGGTGTTCAAGTAGTGGAGCACCCATTTCTTCACTGAGCTTTCTCACACGTAGCGAGAAGGGCTGCTTCGCTGTTGGTCGGTTATTAAATAGTGTGGCACACGTGGTGTCGTTTATGGTAGAGTAGGTAGGATGTGTACGGTTTGAATTTGTTTTCAGGAAATATGTAAAGCTGGCATAAGACCTCTGAAGGTAGAGCGACCACACGTTTGCTTCCACATAAAGGCTTTGTACGGGGCTTGTCCTGAAGGCCCCGGTCGCGAGGCGGATTCCTAAATGGTGAACAGGATCCAACATTTTTAAAGCGCTGGGTGCAGCAGACTGGTAAACTATCGCCCCGTAGTCAAGTCGTGAGCCGACAAGGCACCTGTACAAGTTCAAAATGCCTTTCCTGTCACTGCCCCATGTTGTACGCGACAGCAGCTTCAATAAGTTCATTGTTTTCAGGCACTTAGCCTTCAAATATTTGATGTGCGGAACGAATGTGAGTTTCGAGTCCAATATGATGCCGAGAAACTTGTGCTCTGCGCTTACAGGTAATGTGGTACCAGAGAGCTCAATAGCAGGGTCTGGTACTGTTCCTCTCTTATTAGTGAAAAGGACGCATGTGCTTTTCTGTGGGCTCAACCTAAAACCGTTTTCATCAGCCCATTTAGCAACTTTATTTAAGCCATGCTGGACATGTCGTTCGCAGACAGCAAAGTTGCACGATTTAAAACCAATCTGCACATCATCTACATATACAGAGTAGAACATCGTTCGTGGAATAGCCGTGTGTAGAGAATTCATTTTCACAATAAACAATGTGCAACTAAGCACACCGCCTTGCGGAACACCAGTTTCCTGGGTGAAAGACCTCGACAAGGCCTGGACCACCCTTACACGAAAGGTACGGTTAGAAAGGTAGCTTTCGATAGTACTCAACATGTTTCCGTGGACGCCCATAGTGGAAAGGTCTCGAATGATACCGAAGCGCCATGTGGTGTCATACGCTTTCTCTAAGTCAAGAAATACGGAGAGAAAATACTGTTTGTGTATAAAGGCATCTCTTATGATTGTCTCAATGCGGACAAGGTGGTCTGTAGTCGACCTACCTTCTCGGAAGCCACATTGGTAAGGATCTAGTATGCCGTTGCTTTCTAGGACACAAATTAGGCGCCGGTTAATCATCTTTTCGAAGAGCTTGCACAGACAGCTTGTCAAAGCAATGGGTCTGTAGCTACTGGGCAAGGACGGGTCCTTGCCCTGTTTAAGTATGGGGATTACTATAGCTTCTTTCCAAGAAGATGGAATGTAACCAGCGGCCCACATGACATTAAATATAGAAAGGAGTGTCTTTTGTGTTTCAGGGTGTAGGTGCTTGATCATTTCATACATGATACGGTCAGCACCTGGTGCCGAACCGTTGCAACAAGCAAGAGAGGCTTTAAGTTCAGCTAAACTGAACGGGCAGTTGTAATGTTCATTTCGGGCGCATTTCCGATCGAGGGGCTGTCGCTCTGCACGCTCTTTGAACCTAAGGAATGTTTGTGTGTAATGAGATGCACTGGAGACGTATTCAAAGTATTCGCCGAGACAATCTGCCTGATACTCCAGGCAATCTCCTTGGATATTCACTAAGGGCGGCGGGTTCGTCTCACGACCCTTTAATTTATTAACCCTATGCCATACTTTTGCCTCATCTGTGTAAGAGTTTATACCAGAAATGTACCTCTCCCAACTCTCTCTCTTTGCACGTCTACGTGTCCTTCTGCCTTGCGATTTAACCTGTTTAAAATTAATAAGGTTTTCGGCAGTAGGAGAATCGCCAAGCAATCCCCATGCTTTGTTTTGATTTTTGCGCGCTTTACGACATTCTTCATTCCACCAAGGAATGCGGCGCTTCTTAGTCAGTCCGTTAGTTTGTGTAATACATTTTGTAGCAGCATCAATAATAAAACCTGTTAGATATGTTACGGCATCGTCTACGTTAAGAGCAACAATGTCATCACGGCCTAGGTGTGTCAGCTCTCGATACAGTTCCCAGTTGGCCGAGTCTACGCTCCATCGAGGTGATTGTGGCAAGCATCCATCTTGTTTAGTTGAGTTTAACATAATTGGGAAGTGGTCGCTTCCATAGGGGTTCTTGAGGACGGACCACTCCAGGTATGGCATTAGTGTGCTCGACACTATGCTTAAGTCTATGGACGAGTATGTGTTGTGTGTAATGCTGTAGTATGTAGGTTCTTTCTTGTTCAATAAACATTCACCTGAAGAAAACAAAAAATTTTCTATAAGGCGCCCTCGCGCATCGCAACGAGAGTCGCCCCACAGGGGGCTATGAGCATTAAGATCACCTACGACTATGTATGGCGGAGGAAGTTCATCGATGAAGCTCTGAAACTGCGTTTTGGAAAGCTGATAGGAAGGGGGGATGTAGACAGAGCTAATGGTGACTAGCTTACCAAACAACAATGCTCGGACAGCAACTGCCTCAAGGGACGTTCGGAGGCTTAATTGCTGACATGCAACGCCCTTATCGACCATTACGGCTACACCCCCCGATGAGGCGAGAGCGTCGTCGCAGTCTTTGCGGAAAGTGACATAATGCCTTAGAAAGTTTGTCTGTGTTAATTTTAAGTGTGTTTCTTGTACACACATCACCTTTGGATTGAATTTGCGGAGGAGTTCTTTTACATCATCAAGATTGTGGAGAAGTCCTCTAACGTTCCATTGTAATACTTGGGTATCCATATTGGAAGAGAAGTTAGTGATGTGTGCAAAGAAAGATTGAAGTTACTTCACGGGACCTTTCCAGGCCCCGTGATGGGGGTTTTGCCTTTCTTCCCGACGCGCTCGAGGGAGCTGCGCCGTTCTTTGGGCGTCTGAGACGCCGGTGGTTTGCTTGTATCCATCACCTCGTCTGAGGCGGTGGATAGTGCCCGCTCAGCGGGGACATTCGCGGGGGTTTCGGGCCTTACTGCTGGGGCAGTGGCCCTGGGTCCAGCAGGCCCGCGGGTCTGCTGGCCCTCCTTGGCAGGGGGCGGAACAGCGCTGGCTGCTCCAGCCGGGGGGGGGGGGCTGCTGGCGTGACCGCCGTCACACTCCGTGTGACTTGGGCGGCCGCCGGATGATGTGGTGCTGCCCCCCGGCGCGCCACATCGGTGTATGAAGGACTGGGCTGATTGTGGAGATAGAAACGCTTACGTGCCTCTGGGAAAGATAGGTTTAGTTTGACTTTCAGTTCTATAATTTGCTTCTCTTTTTTCCACGAGGGGCACGATCGCGAGTAGGCGGGATGATCTCCTTCACAGTTGGCACAACGGGTTGCTGAAGTGCAAATGTCAGAAGCGTGTTCATTTGAACTACACTTAGCACAAGTAGCGCGCCCTCGGCAGTTTTGCGACCCATGCCCAAAACGCTGACACTTGAAGCATCGGCGGGGATTTGGGATGTATGGTCTGAGTCGTAGCTTGCAGTAGCCGGTTTCAATTGATTCTGGTAGGTCGCTAGTTCCGAAAGTAATGATAATATGCTTGGTAGGTATTTGCTTGTCCTCTCGCCTTAGTGTTATCCTCTGCACCTTGACTACGTTCTGGTCTTGCCATCCTTCAAGTAATTCACTTTCACTCAGTTCAAGGAGGTCATCTTCCGAGACGACACCGCGCACTGTGTTCATCGACCTGTGTGGGCCCACTGAAACAGGAATGTCTCCAAATGCCACTTTCATTCTCTCCCACGGTCACACACAAGATTGAGGAGGACGTCTGCCGAAAGGCAAGAATTGTGGACTGGGATAGATTCCGGAAAAATAGAGAACGAGACAAGAAGGAGGGCCCGATTGAAGACATCAGCGAATGGTGCAGAGAACTACTCGCGGACGTTGCGAAAGCCACCGATGAGATTGAATGGACGGACTGGCGACAAGAATCCCCCAAAGAAGTAGGAGACAGATCCCGCGGAGCTGGGGACGACGACGCTGCCCAACCGTCCAGAGTGGACAGCCGGCTGGCACATCTCGTTGCGGCCAAGAAATCCATGCAACGGAGAGCGAGTAAGCAAAAACTCAACAGGAAGATACGCAAGAAGATCGCCGAAATCAACCGGGAGATCGAGACGCATTGCGGCCGCCTGTGCGAGCAAGAATGGCAGGAGCTGTGTGACACGATGAACGGCAACATGAGCGCGGGACGCACCTGGAAGATTCTCAGGCACCTGCTCGACCCGGGAAGCACCAGAACGGCGACCCGTACGGAGATGGCCAAGCTGCGACACAAGTACAAGGACGACCCTGAAGCCTTCGTGGAGGAGATCGTGCAGACGCACCTCACTCGACCGGAAGGGAAGAGTCACCCCGAATACCGCGGGGCTCCCAACGAGGAGCTTGACGCTGACTTTTCCGTGCAGGAAATTAGAGCGGTCCTCCAGCTATTGAAGACCAAATCGGCGCCAGGTCCTGACAGGATAACCAACAAAATCCTGAGGAACCTGAACGACGACGCCATCGAGAAGCTCTGCGAGTACATCAACTCGTGCTGGAAGGAGGGCCGTATTCCGCAAGAGTGGAAGTCCGCGGACGTTATACTAATACCGAAGCCAGGCAAACCGCTAGAGGTCCGAAACATGAGGCCGATCTCCCTCACGTCCTGCGTGGGGAAAGTGATGGAGCATGCCTGCCTCAACAGGGTGACGACGCTCCTCGAGAAGCAGGACGCCTTCGGCACCCACATCATCGGTTTCCGGAAGGGACTTTCCACGCAGGATGCCATGCTGCAAATCAAAGAACAGGTAGTGAACGCTCCGAGCACTCACGTACGCGCCTTGCTCGGGCTAGACCTCAAGAGCGCCTTCGACACTGTGAAGCACATGGCCATATTGGACAAGATCAGCCGACTCGATCTCGGGGCGAGGTTTCACCGATATGTCTGCAGCTTCCTGAATGAACGCGAGGCGACGGTCAAGATCGACGGGGCCACGCCGCGAACGGTCCGAATGGGCGGTGCGGGAACGCCGCAGGGCTCCGTACTCTCCCCCATGCTTTTCAACCTCGTCATGATCGGCCTGCCGGAGCGTCTCGACGCTATAGAGGGCATCAATCATACGATCTACGCAGATGACGTGACAGTGTGGACCACGGAGAACACGAGCGTTGGCGAAATGCAAGACCGACTGCAGCGGGCCGTCCGGGAGGTGGAGCGGCACCTTGAAGACACGGTACTCGTCTGCTCACCCGACAAGTCAGAGATCCTACTCCACAGACCGCGCAAGAAAGGACCCCTCCCACAGGGCGTGCTCGACGCCCGTCGTTTGGGCGTCCACGTCACGACGAGGGAGGGGACCCGAATACCGACGGTGTCCAAGTTGCGAGTGCTCGGCCTGTGGCTGGAAGAGAACGGTGCCAACCGCGAGCTGGTTTCCCGACTGCAGAAGAAAGTAGCCGCCGCCACACACATCGTCCGGCGGGTCGCGAACAAGAGGAAAGGAATGAAAGAACACAACGTGACGAGGCTGATACAGGCGTACGCGCTGAGCCATATATCGTACGTCGCCGCGTATGCCGACTGGAACAGGAGCGAAACCGACAAGCTGAACGTGGCGATCCGCAGGGCGTTCAAGACCGCCCTGGGGGTACCCCAGTACACGCCAACTCACAGGCTCCTCGAGCTGGGCGTACACAACACGCTCGAGGAGGTCGCCGAGGCGCAGAGAATAGCGCAGCTGGAGAGGCTGTCGGGCACCAAAACGGGAAGACGAATCCTCGACCTGCTCGGGATTCGATATCATGAGGCGCGGGGACTGAAGGAAACACTGCTACCGGAGGTCAGGGACGCCATACAGACGGAAAACATGCCGAAGAACATGCACCCGGTGCATGACGTGCAAAGACGTAAACGACGGGCGGTAGCAATCCTCGAGGAGCACGGAAGACGAGAAGGCGTCCTGTTTGTCGATGCAGCCAGGTACCCGCGGCCCGCCTGTAACGTTGATGGCGACGAGGGACGACGACAACCATCACCACTACAACGAAATGTGCGAGACGAACCGGGGATGCCAACACCACCATCTCTACTACTACTACGACAAAAACGGCAGCAGCAACAGCAGCAACATCAACGACACGGCCGGCCGACGGCGGCGGAGCCCGCCTTCTCTATGGCGGTCGTAGATACGAAGGGAAGGATCCGAGTCACGGCATCAGCTAGGCTGCCGTCGGCCGAAGCAGCGGAGGAGATGGCCATAGCCCTCGCGGTACTCCACGGAGGTACGGAGGATAGCTTGATCATAAGCGACTCCAAATCAGCGATCCGGAACTACACCAAAGGTTGGGTGTCCGCGGATGTGGCGCGCATGCTCAACGCCAGAGCCGGAGACTTCGTGTCCGGCAGGATTACGATCAAGTCCCTCAAATGGTTCCCCGCGCACGTCGGGGAGCTTGGTACTAAAGAAGACAACACCCGCAACAACAACAATACTAACGGCCGAAAACACACCGGCATCCCGCCCAACCACAACGAGCGTGCCCATCTCGTCGCGAGGCAACTTACCCGCCGCGACGCGATCACCCAGAGGGCAGCCGCCGTTGTTGTGCGGGACCCCACCGGAGGAATTATCAACACAACCCAAATCGCGGCGGTCGGAGCTGGGGATCACGGGGACGCCGACTGTGATATTGAGGAGTTTCCGGCCTCGTACCGAGAGGTTCTTGCACACTATAGGCAAGAACGTATGACATATCCACAACCCCACGGGCGGCTGGACAGGTCCCAGGCAGTCGACCTGAGGCGGTTGCAGACGGGCACTTTCACCAACCCCTATCACCTGCACCGCCTGTGGCCCGCGCTGCACCCATCGCCCGGCTGCCCGTGGTGCGAGCACGAACGGGCTGATATGGCCCATATACTGTGGGAATGTCAACGCCCTGAAGAAGAAGGAACAAGAGGAAGGGGGAAGATAACAGCAGGACCTTTTGAAGCGGGGCTCCTCGCTGAGAGATGGCAAGCCGCCCTCCTCAGCGAGGCACCCGAGGACCAGGAGTGGGCCGTCCAGCGGGCCAGGGCCATTGCCGAGGATCTCGAAAGATTTTTCTCCGGCGATGGACCCCTGGCAGCCTAGCCCCGGGCACCAACAGCCTTAACCGCTGGACAAATAAAGTTTATTCCTATCCTATCCTATCCAAATGCCACAAGTTTAGAAAGTTTATCGTACTGTAGTTTGTCGCGGACTTCGAGAAGAAGGTCGCCACTTCCCATCTTTGTTACCTTATAGCCTGGGCCGATTGCTTCCTTGAGAGATTTTGCTACAAGAAATGGCGAGATCATTCGGACTGTCCTAGTTTCATGCTGGCTGTGTATGACGTGATACTTCGGGAAAGACTGCTGTGGTTTCAAAAAGAAATTAAAACTTTCATCGGTGCGCCCCCTTTTCAGGGAGCGATCAGGTAGTGCGGGAAAAGCATTTGCCATGTATAAATGGAAAATTCGGCGGCGATGGTAGCCACCCACCACCGAGCCCAACAAGGGAACGCTACAAGTTTAGAATACTTGGAGACGCCAGCCATGCATCGCCGCTATAACCTAATATAAAATACCCAAGGTTGGATAGCTACACCAGGTTAACCCTTGCCGCCTGGAAATTTGGAAGTGAGAAGAAGTGACTAGAAGACAGGACAGTTACAAAAGTGAGAGAGAAAGACAAAAGATTGGAGAGGGGGACAGGAAAAGGCGACTACCGATTTCCCCCGGGTGGGTCAGTCCGGGGGTGCCGTCTACGCGAAGCGGAGGCCAAAGAGGTGTGTTGCCTCCACCGAGGGGCCGTAAAGGTCCAAACACCCGGCATCGGCTCAACCCCCAGGATCCCCTTTTCCCCGGACACGGCTAAGCCGCGCACGGTTAGACGCGGGAGGGTCCAACCCCCATGTGCTCGGGTCCGTGGTAGCGCAACACACCAAACGCCTGCTGACGCAGACGCCCCTGCGGGGACCGGATTTGAAACCTATCTGTACGTCATCTACATACACAGAATAGAAAATGGCTGGGGGTAGTGAATAACGGTAGTGAATAAAGAGCGTACAGCTGAGGACGCCTCCCTGGGGAACCCCATTTTCCTGCGTAAATGAGCGCGAGAGAGTGTTGCCTATTTTTACGCGGAAAGTACGTTTCGAGAGGTAACTCTCAATAACGTTCAGCATGTTCCCTCTGATACCCATTTGTGACAGGTCTCGGATGATTCCAAAGCGCCACGTGGTATCGTAGGCCTTTTCCATGTCAAGAAAAATGGATAAAAAGAACTGTTTATGGACAAAAGCATCGCGAATATTGGCCTCAACACGCACGAGGTGGTCGGTTGTTGATCGGCCTTCTCTAAATCCGCATTGGTACGGATCAAGCATTTTGTTTGATTCGAGGTAATCTAGAAGGCGACGATTTATCATTTTTTCAAACAACTTACAGAGGCAACTTGTTAGCGCTATCGGGCGATAGCTTGTTACTGAGGTGGGATCTTTACCTTGTTTCAACACAGGTATGACAATGGCTTCTTTCCATGAAGATGGAAGATGCCCAGCTGTCCAGATGGTATTAAAGAGTGCGAGTAGTGTAATTTGTGTGTCTCTGTGAAGGTGTTTAATCATGTCGTACATAACTCTGTCGGGACCCGGAGCAGAGTTATGACATGCATTTAGGGAAGCTTTCAGCTCAGCAATGCAGAAAGGCAGGTTGAAAGGTTCCCTTGAGCTACATTTACGATTGAGTGGCTTCCGTTCCTCTGTTTGTTTGTATTTTAGAAAAGGCAGCGAATAGTGCACGGAGCTAGAAACGCACTCAAAGTGCTCACCAAGAGCGTCGGCCTGGTCCTTCACACTATTTCCTTGTTCATTTACCAAGGGCAATGGATGGATTTGCTGACCCTTCAGCCTTCTCAGTCCGTCCCAAACTTTAGCCTCTTGTGTGTGTGAATTAATGCCAGAGAGAAACCTCTCCCAGCTTGCCCTCCTAGCTTGCCTTCGCGTCCTCCTTCCCTGCGATTTAATTTGTTTGAATGCAATAAGGTTTTCAGCATTAGGATACCGACGGAGAATGTCCCATGCTTTATTTTGTTTCTTGCGTGCCTGTCTACAGTCATCATTCCACCAAGGGACTCGTCTTTTGCATGAGTTACCATTTGTCTGTGGGATGCATTTTTCTGCTGCGTTGAGTATAAAAGCGGTAAAATATCCTACTGCGTCGTCTATGCTAAAATCGGTAATAAAATCTTGTGATAAATGACTTGCTTTTTTAAAATGCTCCCAGTCAGCAGATGCTAATTTCCATCGCGGAATATAAGGAGGGATGTCATGCTGTGCTATTAAATTTAAGGTTACCGGGAAGTAGTCGCTTCCAAGAGGATTTTTAATGACATTCCATTCTAAGTCAGGCAGAAGAGACGCAGAGCTAATTGCTAGATCTATTGATGAGTAGGAGTTGCGTTGGTAGTTGTAATAGGTGGGCTCCTTCTTATTAAACAGGCATGCATCAGATGTCAAAAGAAAATTTTCAATAAGTCGTCCCCTCGTGTCACAACGGGAGCTTCCCCACATCGTGTTGTGGGCGTTAAAATCGCCCACGAGAATGTAAGGCTCGGGAAGCTAGTCAATGAGGTTATAAAAGTCTGTTTTTTCGAGATGGTGATTGGGGGGTATATAAATGGAACACACAGATACCAGTCTGTTAAATAGAATGGCCCGAACTGACACCGCCTCAAGGGCCGTCTGAAGGGCCACCTGTCGACAAGCCACTGACTTCTCAGCAACTATTGCTACACCACCGGACGACGCGATAGCGTCGTCTCGGTCTTTACGATAGACGGGATACGGATGGAGAAAGTTTGTGTTTATGGGTTTCAGATGTGTCTCCTGAACACACAGCAACTTTGGGTTATGTTTGTGTAGGAGTTCTGTAATGTCGTCGAGGTTATGAAGAAGTCCTCTAACATTCCATTGTAATATTTGTGTCTCCATGATGACAAAAGTGTTTGTGCTGTGTGTTTAGGAGACTAAGATTAGCTCACGGGGCCCTTTCCAGGCACCGTGACGCGAGTTTTGTCTTTTTTGGAGCGGTCGAGAGAATCCCGCCGCTCCTTAGGCGCTGGCTGCGCCGTCTGAATAGGTGTAATGTCCATCGCCTCCTGTGAGGCGCTGGACACGCGCCCTTGAGAGTGCTGTGTTGGACGTGAAGGCCTCGACACGTCGGACGATACCTTTGGGGCCACCAACCCGGAGGTTGACGGGCACCCCTTCGCGGACGGCGAAGCAGCGTCAGCTGCTTTCGCCACGGGGGCTGGTGGCACAGCTGCAGCCACACTGTGGAACGGGCCGATGCCGGAGTCTGCTGCGACGCTGCCCCCTTGCGCACCGCATCAGCATACCTTGCGGTATGAAAAACAGAAACACGTTTTCGCGCTTCCTGAAACGATATGTTTTCTTTGATTTTCAATGTAATTACTTCTTTTTCTTTTTTTCATGTTTCACAGATCGGGAGTATGCAGGGTGCTCACCTTCGCAGTTCACACAGTGGGGTGTTCCGGAACAGTTTTCGGAAGTGTGGTCTTTGTCACCACATTTTGCACGCGTGAGATGACCTCGGCAGCTTTGCGAGCCGTGACCGTACTTCTGACACTTAAAACATCGACGAGGGTTAGAAATGTAAGGTCTTTTACGGATTTTTGTATAGCCTGTCTCGAGGGTTTCTGGTAGCACACTAGAGCCAAATGTAATGATCAGATGTTTTGTGGGAATTTCTTTGTTGTCTCGCCTGATTTGTATTCTTTTTACCTCAATGACATTTTGGTCTTGCCAACCTTCTAACAGTTCGGCTTCAGTAAGTTCTAACAGGTCGGAATCTGAGATCACGCCTCGGAATGTGTTGAGGGAACGATGTGGGGTCACTGCGATTGGGATGTCTGCAAAGGTTGTGAGATTTGCGAGTTTTTCATGTTGCAGCTTGTCACGAACCTCAAGGAGGAGGTCGCCGCTTGCCATCTTGCTAGCTTTAAAGCCTGGTCCAATGGTGTTCGTCAGGGATTTAGATACAAGGAAAGGTGATATCTCTTACTGGCATATCAGGTTTGTCACTGTGGATAACGTGATATCGTGGAAAGGATTCATTGCGCGGAGTGAAAAAGTTCAAGGTGACTTCGGTGCGTACGCGCTTTGCAGCGGTACGATCGGGTAACAGAGGGAATGATGCTCTATGCATGCTAGATGTAGTTCCTTCGGCAGCAATGACAGCCACCCACCACCGAGCCCAACAAGGGAACGCTACAAGTTTGACAAAGCAATGACTTGTGCACGCCAGCCGTGCATCGCTGCTATAACCCAATGCGTTATACTCAAGGTTGGATATACCGCACCAGGTTAACCCAAGCCGCCTGGGAGAAACAGAAACAATTGGGAAGAAAGGAGATGACAGGACACAAAGGTAAGTTGATAGGAAAGTAAAAGATTAAGGAGAGGGACAGGAAAAGGCGACCACCGATTTCCCCCGGGTGGGTCAGTCCGGGGGTGCCGTCTACGTGAAGCAGAGGCCAAAGAGGTGTGTTGCCACCGCCGAGGGGCCATAAAGGTCCAAACACCCGGCATCGGCTCAACCCCCAGGATCCCCCCTTTCCCCGGACACGGCTAAGCCGCGCATGGTCAGACGCCGGAGGGTCCAACCCTCATGTGCTCGGGTCCGTGGTGTCGCAACACACCAAACGCCTGCTTATGCAGACGCCCCTGAGGGGAATATACATTAATGATCTACCATTAGACGTGTCGTGCAAAATCTGCATGTACGCTGATGATTGTGTCATTTACCGCTCAGTTACTAATAATAATGATCAAATAGCCCTTCAGCAAGACCTAAACAACATTCAAAATTGGTGTCAACGTTGATTAATGGTCCTAAACCCTACCAAATGTAAAGCAATGTCGTTCTTTCGCAGTTCTAACCCCTTGGTATTTCAATACGAAATCACTAACGAACAAATTGAGTATGTAAACAATTATAAGTACCTGGGTGTTACCGTCTCAAGTGATCTGGACTGGTGTCTGCGTGTGACTAACGTTATCTCTTCAGCTAACAAATTACTTGGGTTCCTACGACGTCACTTAAAAACAGCATGTGAAACTATTAGCTTATAGGACACAAATACGACCCAAACTAGAATACGCATCAGCCATTTGGAGCCCTCGCCAGACTTTCCTCATTACCGCCCTTGAGGCATTTCAGAATCGGGCCATCCGGTTCATTCACTCCGCCTTTTCATACAATGTCAGTGTAACTTCATTAAAAGCGGAATCTGGCATACAAACCCTTTCCCACCGCCGTTTAATTGCCAGCTTATCATTATTTCACAAATTATACCACAGCCTACTCAATCGTGCGCCATATATCTTGCCACCATCACGCATATCCTATCGCATAGGATATTCCTTAAACGTAGCTCGTCCACGTGCGCGTACTATCACCTTTGCATCTTCTTTTTTCCCTCGAACAGCCGAAGACTGGAACGGCCTTGTGCACAACATCGTTTCTATACCCTGCTCATCTGCTTTCATAGAAAAAATTGCCTCGCATTATGCCTTGTAACATTTTATATTCTTTGTATCTTATATTTTTGTACCCCACCCCTTATGTAACACCCCGAAGAGGGGTCTTTACGGAAATAAAGTGAAAGTGAAAGAGAGGACTGGCCGCAGATCCCAATATAGATTTAAATCGACAACGCATACCTGCGAACACAGAACACAAATTTTGGGCATCATTCTGGACAAAAAGCTAACTTTCATTCCACACCTAAGTAATCTTAAGCAGAAATGCTTTAAAACAATGAATATTCTAAAATCTTGTTGCATGCGACATGGGGAAGTGACAGGAAATGCCTTATTGAACGTGTACAAAAGCTTTATACGTATGCGCCTAGAATACGGGGCCGTGGTGTACCAGTCGTGTACTCCAAGCGCTCTAAGATGCTTGATCCTATCCATCATCTAAATATCCGCCTGGCGACTGGTGCCTTCAGGATGAGTCCTGTAGAGGTCTCTACGTTGAAGCTAACGAGTGGTCGCTTCATCTGCAGAGGTCGTACTCTAGTTTCATTTACTTTCTGAAAGTCAACGCGAACCGCGACCATCCCTCTTACCAAGCCATAAACGACATGACATCTGTAACGCTGTTTGCTAATCGACCTGCAGCTAGAGAACCATTTGCTCTGCGCGTAAGAAAGCTATCTGAGGAAAGGGGAGTTCAGATTCTTGAGCAAAACCTTATGGTACCAGCGAAGCCATTGCCGCCGTGGCAGTGGCAGCTCATAGAATGCGATACTTGTTCGTAGAGATTACAAAGCACGCTCCAGAGGCACATATAAAAATACATTTCCTAGAACTCTAGTCCAAGTACTCATGCACAGAATTTTACACTGATGCTTCCAAGTCAAATGCTGGTGTTTCGTATGCAGCCATCAGCCCATTGTTTTCACAATCCAACGTTCTGCACCCGAAAGCAAGCATATTCGCCGCAGAGGCTTACGCAATGCTGTCTTCTGTTAAAAAAATAAGGAAACAAAGCTACAAAAATCCGTTATATTCACAGACTCCCTATCTGTCGTAATATCTCTCATGTCATCAAGAATCACAAAAATCCTGTACTCACTGAGCTATATTCCCTCCTGTGCAAAGTATATACATCTAATCAGCACATCATAATATGTTGGGTGCCTGGGCCAGAAGAATTGAGGGCATGCTTGCAACATGATCTCAGATGGAACTGCCACATCCAGTGCAACGAAAGCTGGCAACTCATCCACAGGTATCCTAGCCACCACAGACATGAAGCCATTTTTGCGAAAACAACTTAGAAGACATTGGCAACAGATGTGGGACACTAAGACTTCCAATAAACTTCATTTATTCGCCCCCCGCTTAGAAATTTCCCACCAATAACAAAAATACGGCGAACTGAAGTCTTTTTGTCGCCTTAGGATAGGCCATACCTATGGCACACACTCTTATCTGTTGACCGGCAGCGAACCTCCTACTGCTGTAAGTGTGGCGAGACACTGACCGTCCTCCACGTCTTACTGGAGTGTCGGAAAGTGGAACCTGAAAGAAAAAAAAACACTTCTCTCTACCCTACCGACAGCATATTCCTTTTCATCCGAGAATGTTCTTGGTGCAGACCCGTTTTTTCCCAGAAAACCAGTTTTTAACTTTTTCCATGATGTTGGCGCATTGCAAATTATTGGTCCACAAGTATCCTATTATCGCCTCTCGCCGAGCCCCCTGCTGCGATAGTAGCGCCTTGTAGATCACCGGCCTCCAGGTCCTTGCACTTAAGGGCCTCGGTGAGACAGTGGTGGTACTGGTATTTGTACATTTTAGTATTTTATCTCCGCCCGAGTATACCTTTTTGGTTCACAGCACACCTCACGAGCCATTGTCATTAATTTATTATGTTTACATGTTACTACTGGTTTTAGGCCCCTATACAGCCGCGTTACATCTCACAGTCAGCCACGTTTCTCTTTGTGATTACTTGTATCATCGAACACATAACACCATCGCTTGGCGCTTTTTGGCCATTACTGGCCCTTGCGCCATAAAACACCACATATCATCATCATCAACAGATACACAGCACAACTAACAGCGCGAGAAAGTAGACGACGCCCATGTCTGTCAGAATATGATACTACATACAACGTGACTGCAGCTCCTAAAAAATGT